>NC_059219.1:6173511-6381011 GCF_020615455.1 Coregonus clupeaformis
GGCATTGAAGATTAAACGTGGCTGGGTCTTTCAGCATGACAATGATCCCAAACACACCGCCCGGGCAACGAAGGAGTGGCTTCGTAAGAAGCATTTCATGGTCCTGGAGTGGCCTAGCCAGTCTCCAGATCTCAACCCCATAGAAAATCTTTGGAGGGAGTTGAAAGTCCGTGTTGCCCAGCGACAGCCCCAAAACATCACTGCTCTAGAGGAGATCTGCATGGAGGAATGGGCCAAAATACCAGCAACAGTGTGTGAAAACCTTGTGAAGACTTACAGAAAACGTTTGACCTGTGTCATTGCCAACAAAGGGTATATAACAAAGTATTGAGAAACTTTTGTTATTGACCAAATACTTATTTTCCACCATAATTTGCAAATAAATTCATAAGAAATCCTACAATGTGATTTTCTGGAAAAAAAATATCATTTTGTCTGTCATAGTTGACGTGTACCTATGATGAAAATTACAGGCCTCTCTCATCTTTTTAAGTGGGAGAACTTGCACAATTGGAGGCTGACTAAATACTTTTTTCCCCCACTGTACGTGTTCCTGCGAGTATTATTTTTCAGCGATGGGGTCATAACATTTTGTATCTCAAACAGTTGAAAAGATAGAGACACATTTGTAGGAAGAAAACAGATACCGCTCTGTTTATTACAACCGTATCTAGCGGCTAATGGAGGTTACTGACGTAACCCCGGTTCTATGAACCAAGCGCAATTTTATTTATTTCAGAGTTTCTCTCGTGACCCCATTTTCAAACTCCAGGTTTTGTAACACTCTGGCTCTATGGACGTTTATATTGAGCCAGGGTTGTTCATTTTCTTGTGTTTGGGTGTATTTCAGTTGGTGGTGTTGGGGATGGGTGAGTTTCAGTTTGTTTGTGTCATGTGGTGATTGGTCGATGACTCCCAATCGGAGGTAACGAGTGTCAGCTGTCGGCTCGTTATCTCTGATTGGGAGCCATATATATTCTGTGTGTTTTCTCCTTTGTTTTGTGGGTTATTGTTTCTTTGTTGCTGTTAGTCGTATTTCAGTTTAGAACTTCACGTATCGTCATTTGTTGTTTTCTTCGTGGTTGCTTTAAGTTAATAAAGTCATCATGTTCACTCGCAACGCTGCGCATTGGTCTCCTCCTTCAGACGATCGTGACAGAATAACCCACCACAAGAGGACCAAGCGGCGTAACAAGCGGCAACAGGACCTACCTACGCAGGATTTATGGACGCCTCCTAAGGATTTTTGGACATGGGAGGAGATTCGGGCTGGAAAGGGTCCTTGGGCACAACCGGAGGAATATCACTGCCCTCGTGAAGAGCTGGAGGCAGCTGCAGCCGAGAGGAGGTGGTATGAGGAGGAATATCACCGCCCTCGTGAAGAGCTGGAGGCAGCTGCAGCCGAGAGGAGGTGGTATGAAGAGGAAGCGGAGTCGAGGCTGGAAGCCGTGGTTACTCCCCAAAAAATTTTTGGGGGCACATGGCTGGCGCCTGGGCAGCAGGAGGCTGCCACAGGTAGAGCTGGAGAGAAGGCTATCGGATTACGGGAGCCATTGGCGAGTAGAGGGAGGGAAGTTGTTGTGGCACGGCATGAGAGACTGAAGTGTGTTCCCAGTCTGGTCCGGTCCGTTCTTGATCCCCAGTTAAGGCCAGTGGTGGGTGTTCCCGGTACGGACCGGTCTGTTCCTACTCCACGCACCAGGTCCACGATGTGCGTCGCCAGCCGGCCAGAGTCTGCCGTCTGCCCTAGGCGTCTGAACTGCCCGTCTGCCAAGCGCTGCATAAGCCGCCCGTCTGTACTGAGCCTGCAAAGCCGTCCGTCTGCCATGAGCCTTCAGAGCCGTCCGCCAGACAGAATCATACACCTGCTATGGAATCAGCAGGAGCCGACGCAGCCTATGCTGGACTGGAGGCTCGGGTTCGTGACCCGGCAGGAGCGGCTCATGCGGATGGGAGCCGTCCTGCTGGAGGTGATGACTGCAATCCGAGGCTGGGGTCCGCCTCCACCGCTAGCCGCCCAGCCAGATCCGTCAGCCAGCCACGAGCAGCCAGATCCGTCAGCCAGCCATGAGCAGCCAGATCTGTCAGCCAGCCGCGAGCAGCCAGATCTGTCAACCAGCCGCGAGCAGCCAGATCCGTCAGCCAGCCATGAGCAGCCAGACCCGTCAGCCAGCCAGGCGAGCAGCCAGATCCGTCAGCCAGCCACGAGCAGCCAGATCCGTCAGCCAGCCACGAGCAGCCAGATCCGTCAGCTAGCCATGAGCAGCCAGATCCGTCAGCCAGCCACGAGCAGCCAGATCCGTCAGCCAGCCATGAGCAGCCAGATCCGTCAGCCAGCCATGAGCAGCCAGACCCGTCAGCCAGCCATGAGCAACCAGATCCGTCAGCCAGCCATGAGCAGCCAGATCCGTCAGCCAGCCATGAGCAGCCAGATCCGTCATCCAGCCAGGATTCGCCAGAGCCGTCGAGCCAGGATCCGCCAGAGCCGTCCAGACAGGATCAGCCAGAGCCTTCCGCCAGACAGGATCAGCCAGAGCCTTCCGCCAGACAGGATCAGCCAGAGCCTTCCGCCAGACAGGATCAGCCAGAGCCTTCCGCCAGACAGGATCAGCCAGAGCCTTCCGCCAGACAGGATCCGCCAGAGCCGCCCAGCCGGGATCCGCCAGTGCCGTCCAGCCGGGATCCGCCAGAGCCGTCCAGCGAGATCCGCCAGAGCCGTCCAGCCGGGATCCGCCAGAGCCGTCCAGCCGAGATCCGCCAGAGCCGTCCAGCCGGGATCCGCCAGAGCCGTCCAGCCGAGATCCGCCAGAGCCGTCCAGCCGGGATCCGCCAGAGCCGTCCAGCCGTGATCCGCCAGGAGCCGTCCCGCCAGGATCCGCCAGAGCCAGTCCCCGCCAGGATCCGCCAGAGCCGTCCCCGCCAGGATCCGCCGGGAGCCAGCCAGCCAGGATCCGCCATCTAGTCAGGTGCTGCCCCTTAGTCCGGTGCTGCCCCTGAGTCCGGTGCCGCCCCCTTAGCCCGGTGCTGCCCCGTAGTCCGGTACTGCCCCCTTAGCCCGGTGCTGCCCCTTAGTCCTGTACTGCCCTTTAGTCCGGTACTGCCCCGTAGTCCGGTGCTGCCCCTTAGTCCGGTGCTGTCCCTTAGCCCGGTGCTGCCCCTTATCCCGGTGCTGCCCCTTATCCCGGTGCTGCCCCTTAGGCCGATGCTGCCCCTTAGTCCGGGGTTGCCCCTTAGTCCAGGTGGGGTTAGGTGGAGGGTGGTCATTGGGAGGAGGCTACCGAAGCAGGTTGTGACTGTGGTGGGGGTGGGGATCACGACCCGGGGCCAGAGCCGCCACCATGGACAGACGCCACCCAGACCCTCCCCTAGTCCTGATGTTGGTGCGCCCGGAGTTCGCACCTTTAGGGGGGTACTGTAACACTCTGGCTCTATGGACGTTTATATTGAGCCAGGGTTGTTCATTTTCTTGTGTTTGGGTGTATTTCAGTTGGTGGTGTTGGGGATGGGTGAGTTTCAGTTTGTTTGTGTCATGTGGTGATTGGTCGATGACTCCCAATCGGAGGTAACGAGTGTCAGCTGTCGGCTCGTTATCTCTGATTGGGAGCCATATATATTCTGTGTGTTTTCTCCTTTGTTTTGTGGGTTATTGTTTCTTTGTTGCTGTTAGTCGTATTTCAGTTTAGAACTTCACGTATCGTCATTTGTTGTTTTCTTCGTGGTTGCTTTAAGTTAATAAAGTCATCATGTTCACTCGCAACGCTGCGCATTGGTCTCCTCCTTCAGACGATCGTGACAGGTTTGGAAAACGCTGGCCTACACACTGAGACAACAACTAGAGCCATAATCATACTACTACCAGGTAAGGGAGATTTTTCTGAAAGGTGTTGAAATGTGTGTTAAGACTGTGTGTGTGTGTGTGTGTGTGTGTGTGTGTGTGTGTGTGTGTGTGTGTGTGTGTGTGTGTGTGTGTGTGTGTGTGTGTGTGTGTGTGTGTGTGTGTGTGTGTGTGTGTGTGTGCCTGTGCGCATTCATGTGTGTGTTTGCGAGTGTTCTAGAGATGGTAAGGGGTTATGTATGCATGATTCCTTTACGTGTGTCTGGGTAGAATAATGTATGCATGTCTGCATATTCATGTACGCATGTGTGTGTTGCCGTGTGCTCTCCTTGCTTGTATGAGTTTGTGAAATGCATGTAATATGCATGTAATATGTATGTAATGCATGTAATATGCATGTAATATGTATGTAATGCATGTAATATGTATGTATGTATATAACATCCAGCAGTTGATGACAGACACTTGATCCACAGCACACCTAAATGACTGTTCGCATTCTTCCCCCTTTTGTTCCATGTGACTTGGAACTGTCTGTCTGTGGACCAAATGACAGGATACGATACAGTTTAGTTTTGCATGTTAGTTATGTACTCTGCATGACGAGGCAACTCCTTTCTCTTGTGTTTAATCATTTATGTTACTTTTACACCATATTGATATATAACGTATGCTCCACTCTCAAGATGAACTTTTGAGTGATGTCATGGCGACGGCTGCTAAGAAGGAAGCAGCTGCGGACCAGAAGACTGCAGCACTGGTCCACACCTGCCCTGTCTGTCAGGTGAGTAGTATTGGTTGGTACGGTATGTGTCATTAGGTTCCTCTCCATGTGTAGGCTGTTGGACTGGCCTGTGTGGTACAGTCTTTCATATGTGTAGTAGTTTGTTGCATCGTATTGCTTAGTTTATCATTTGTATCAACTTTGAATTAAATCTAAGCTACAGATTGTTAACTTCCTTCATTTTGCAGTTGTCCTTTACACTGAACAAAAATATAAAACGCAACATGCAACAATTTCAAAGATTTTACTAAATTACAGTTAATATAAGGAAATCAGTCAATTGAAATAAATAAATTAGGCCCTAATCTATGGATTTCACATGACTGGGAGTACAAATAAGCATATGTTGGTCACAGACACCTTTAAAAAAAGGTAGGGGTGTAGATAAAAAAAACAGTCAGTTTCTGGTGTGACCACGTTTTGCATCATGCAGCACGACACTTCTTCTTCGCATAGAGTTGATCAGGCTGTTGATTGTGGCCTGTGGAATGTTGTCCCACTCCTCTTCAATGGCTGTGTGAAGTTGCTGGATATTGGCTGGAACTGGAGCACGCTGTAGTATACGTCAATCCAGAGCATCCCAAACATGCTCAATAGGTGACATGTCTGGTGAGTATCCAGGCCATTTTCAGCTTCCCTGGAATTGTGTACAGATCCTTGCGACATGGGGCTGAGCATTATCATGCTGAAACATGAGGTGATGGCAGCGGATGAATGGCAAGACAATAGGCCTCAGGATCTCGTTACGGTATCTCTGTGCATTCCAATTCCCATCGATAAAATGCAATTGTGTTCGTTGTCCATAGCTTATGCCTGCCCATACCATAACCCCACCGCCACCATGGGGCACTCTGTTCACAACGTTGACATCAACAAACCGCTCGCCCACACGATGCCACACACGCTGTCTGCCATCTGCCCGACAGTTGAAACCATGATTCATCCATGAAGAGCACACTTCTCCAGCGTACCAGTGGCCATCGAAGGCCCACTGAATTTCGTTTACGACACCAAATTGCAGTTAGGTCAAGACCCTGGTAAGGACGACAAGCATGCAGATGAGCTTCCCTGAGACGGTTTCTGGTAGTTTGTGAAGAAATTATTCGGTTGCACAAACCCACAGTTTCATAAGCTATCCGGGTGGCTGGTCTCAGACGATCCCGCAGGTGAAGATGCCGGATGTGGAGGTCCTGGGTTGGCATGATCACACGAGGTCTGTGGTTGTGAGGCCGGTTGGATGTACTGCCAAATTCTCTAAAACGACGTTGGAGGCGGCTTATGGTAGAGAAATTAACATTTAATTCTCTGGCAACAGCTCTGGTGGACATTCCTTCAGTCAGCATGCCAATTGCACACTCCCTCAAAACTTGAGACATCTGTGGCATTGTGTTGTGTGACAAAACTGTACATTGTAGAGTGCCTTTTATTGTCTGCCTGTGTAATGATCATGCTGTGTAATCAGCTTCTTAATCAGCAAAGGAGAAATGCTCACTAACAGGGATGCAAACAAATTTGTGCACAAAATTTGAGAGAAATAAGCTTTTTGTGAGTATGGAACATTTCTGGGATCTTTTATTTCAGCTCATGAAACATGGGAGACGTGTACTCCGAGCATGTGCATGTGCATGTGCTGACCAACTGGCGAGTGTCTTCACTGACATTTTCAACATGTCCCTGACAGAGTCTGTAATACCAACATGTTTCAAGCAGACCACCATAGTCCCTGTGCCCAAGGACACTAAGATAACCTGCCTAAATTACTACCGACCCGTAGCACTCACGTCTGTAGCCATGAAGTGCTTTGAAAGGCTGGTCATGGCTCACATCAACACCATTATCCCAGAAACCCTAGACCCACTCCAATTTGCATACCGCCCCAACAGATCCACAGATGATGCAATCTCTAATGCACTCCACACTGCCCTTTCCCACCTGGACAAGAGGAACACCTACGTGAGAATGCTATTCATTTACTACAGCTCAGCGCATCAACACCATAGTGCCCTCAAAGCTCATCACTAAGCTAAGGATCCTGGGACTAAACACCTCCCTCTGCAACTGGATCCTGGACTTCCTGACGGGCCGCCCCCAGGTGGTAAGGGTAGGTAACAACACGTCTGCCATGCTGATCCTCAACACGGGGGCCCCTCAGGGGTGCGTGCTCAGTCCCCTCCTGTACTCCCTGTTCACCCACGACTGCATGGCCAGGCACGACTCTAACACCAACATTAAGTTTGCCAACGACACAACAGTGGTAGGCCTGATCACCGACAACGATGAGACAGCCTATAGGAAGGAGGTCAGAGACCTGGCCGTGTGGTGCCAGGATAACAACCTCTCTCTCAACGTGATCAAGACAAAGGAGATGATTGTGGACTACAGGAAAAAAAAGAGGACTGAGCACGCCCCCATTCTCATCGACGGGCTGTAGTGGAACAGGTTGAGAGCTTCAAGTTCCTTGGTGTCCACATCACCAACGAACTATCATGGTCCAAACACAACAAGACAGTCGTGAAGAGGGCACGACAAAACCTATTCCCCCTCAGGAGACTGAAAAGATTTGGCATCAGTCCTCAGATCCTCAAAAAGTTATACAGTTGCACCATCGAGAGCATCCTGACTTTTTTTTTTAATTTATTTCACCTTTATTTAACCAGGTAAGCCAGTTGAGAACAGGTTCTCATTTACAACTGCGACCTGGCCAAGATAAAGCAAAGCAGTGCAATAAAAACAACACAGAGTTACATATGGGGTAAAAAACATAAAGTCAAAAATACAACAGAAAATATATATACAGTGTGTGCAAATGTAGCAAGTTATGGAGGTAAGGCAATAAATAGGCTATAGTGCAAAATAATTACAATAGTATTAACACTGGAATGCTAGATGTGCAAGAGATTATGTGCAAATAGAGATACTGGGGTGCAAAAGAGCAAAATAAATATCAATATAGGGATGAGGTAGTTGGGTGGGCTAATTTCAGATGGGCTGTGTACAGCTGCAGTGATCGGTAAGGTGCTCTGACAACTGATGCTTAAAGTTATTGAGGGAGATAAGAGTCTCCAGCTTCAGAGATTTTTGCAATTCGTTCCAGTCATTGGCAGCAGAGAACTGGAAGGAATGGCGGCCAAATGAGGTGTTGGCTTTGGGAATGACCAGTGAGATATACCTGCTGGAGCGCAGACTACGGGTGGGTGCTGCTATGGTGACCAATGAGCTAAGATAAGGCGGGGATTTGCCTAGCAGTGATTTATAGATGGCCTGGAGCCAGTGGGTTTGGCGACGAACATGTAGTGAGGACCAGCCAACAAGAGTGTACAGGTCACAGTGGTGGGTAGTGTATGGGGCTTTGGAGACAAAACGGATGGCACTGTGATAGACTACATCCAATTTGCTGAGTAGAGTGTTGGAGGCTATTTTGTAAATGACATCGCCGAAGTCAAGGATCGGTAGGATAGTCAGTTTTACGAGGGCATGTTTGGCAGCATGAGTGAAGGAGGCTTTGTTGCGAAATAGGAAGCCGATTCTAGATTTTACTTTGGATTGGAGATTCTTTATGTGAGTCTGGAAGTTGAGTTTACAGTCTAACCAGACACCTAGGTATTTGTAGTTGTCCACATACTCTAGGTCAGACCCGTCGAGAGTGGTGATTCTAGTCGGGTGGGCGGGTGCCAGCAGCGTTCGATTGAAAAGCATGCATTTAGTTTTACTAGTGTTTAAGAGCAGTTGGAGGCTACTGAAGGAGTGTTGTATGGCATTGAAGCTCGTTTGGAGGTTTGTTAACACAGTGTCCAATGAAGGGCCAGATGTATACAAAATGGTGTCGTCTGCGTAGAGGTGGATCTGAGAGTCACCAGCAGCAAGAGCGACATCATTGATATACACGGAGAAAAGTGTCGGCCCAAGAATTGAACCCTGTGGCACCCCCATAGAGACTGCCATAGGTCCAGACAACAGGCCCTCCGATTTGACACACTGAACTCTATCTGAGAAGTAGTTGGTGAACCAGGCGAGGCAGTCATTTGAGAAACCAAGGCTATTTAGTCTGCCAATAAGAATGCGGTGGTTGACAGAGTCGAAAGCCTTGGCCAGGTCGATGAAGACGGCTGCACAGTACTGTCTATTATCAATCGCGGTTATAATATCGTTTAGGACCTTGAGCGTGGCTGAAGTGCACCCATGACCAGCTCGGAAACCGGATTGCATAGCGGAGAAGGTACGGTGGTATTCGAAATGGTCGGTGATCTGTTTGTTAACTTGGCTTTCAAATACTTTCGAAAGGCAGGGCTGTCATGATTTAACTGGATTTGAACCCAAATGCAGACAACTACACCAAGCCAGAGAAGGTTTAACAGGTTTATTTACAATGTTCAATTAGTCCAGGTTTCCAATAATAGGGGAAGAGCAAGTCCAGGTTACAGGGAGGGTAACAGATCCAGGTCAGGGCAGGTGTGGTACCGTAATGTCCTAGTGTCCGTGGTGAGTCCAAAAGGGAGGTCCGGTAGTGGAAAGCAGGATGGTGGTGGCAGGAGTGAAGCGGAGGCAGGAGTCAGGTTCCAATAATATGGTCGTCTTGACTATGATCTGACGATGAGTGGTAAGTTTGACCGGGTCTTAAAGGCTGAGGTGATTATGGTGAATGAGCTGCAGCTGGAACCCTGACTCCCGCACACCAGACTTCACTCCTGCAATCAAGGACAGACAGAGGGGAGGGGGAGAGCAGAGAGAGAGCTACCTAGCAGCAGTAGGCCTAACAGTACCCCCCCTCTACGGACGCCACCTGGCGGCCGACAGGGTTTATCGGGATGTAACCTATGAAACTCACGGACCAGAGCAGGATCCACAATGAAGCTCCTGGGCACCCAGGAACGTTCCTCAGGACCATAACCCTCCCAATCCACCAGGTACTGGAAACCACGACCCCGGCGGCGAACATCCAGAAGTCGCCGGACAGTGTAGACCGGACCCCCACCCACGATCCTGGGCGGAGGAGGGGACGAGAGGGCGGGCACAGAGGGCTAACCGACACAGGCTTAATCTGGGAAACATGAAAGGTGGAATGAACCCGTAGGGAGGCAGGAAGCTGTAGCTTAACCGCGCAGGGGTTAACAATAGACAGTATCTTGAACGGTCCTATAAAACGAGGCGCCATCTTCTTAGACTCCACTTTCAATGGAAGGTCACGTGACTTAAGCCATACCTCTTGACCAGAAGAGTAACCGGGAGCCTGGGACCGGTGACGGTTGGCTTGCCTCTGCATGTACGCCGAAGCTCGGGACAGAGCTACCCTGGCCTTCCTCCAGACCTTGAAGCAGCGGCGCATGTGGGACTGCACCGAGGGTACCGCCAGTTCCCTCTCTTGAGAAGGGAACAGGGGAGGTTGATAACCCAGAGCACACAGAAAGGGAGACAAACCAGAGGAAGCGTTAGTCAAGGTGTTATGAGCATATTCCACCCAGGGGAGCATGGAGCTCCATGACCCAGGGTTAGACCCTGTGACACAGCGGAGAGCGGTCTCCATCTCCTGGTTCGCTCTCTCGGCTTGCCCGTTGGTCTGGGGGTGATATCCAGAGGACAGGCTGGATGTGATGCCCAAAGCTTTACAGAAAGCTTTCCACACCTGGGAGACAAACTGGGGACCCCTGTCAGAGACAATATCCGTGGGTAGACCATGAGAGCGGAACACATGTTCAACCAAAATATCAGCCGTCTCTCTGGCAGTGGGCAGTTTAGGTAGGGCCAAAAAATGAGCGAACTTAGAAAAACGATCAATCACAGTAAGAATGACAGTCTTTCCAGACGAGGGGGAAGTCCAGTGACAAAATCCATAGCAATGTCCGACCAGGGCCGGCTGGGTATAGGTAGAGGTCGTAGATGACCAGCGCTGGCCTGGGTGGAGTTCTTACTCCGTGCACATACCGTACAAGCAGCAATGAAGGCTCGAGTGTCCGCCTCCATCGTGGGCCACCAGAACTTCCGTCGCACAAAGTCAAGGGTCCGCGAAACTCCAGGGTGACAGGTAAGGGGAGACGAGTGAGCCCACTGAAGTACCTGGGAGCGAGCAGACTCAGGGACAAACAACCGGTTAGGAGGACCCCTCCCAGGGTCAGCTTGATGATGTTGAGCCTGTCTAACAATCCCTTCGATGTCACATGTGATGGCCGCAATACTGCAGGTAGGAGGCAAGATGGGTTCAGGGTTACTACCAGTATCAACAGCCGAATGAACACGAGACAGGGCGTCAGGCTTGACGTTGCGTGACCCAGGACGGTAAGACAGAGAAAAAATTGAATCTCCCAAAAATAGTGCCCACCTGGCTTGACGGGGGTTGAGCTGCTTCGCTGACTGGATGTAAGCCAGATTCTTATGATCCGTCCAAACGATGAAGGGTTGTTCCGCCCCCTCCAACCAATGTCGCCACTCCTCGAGAGCCAGCTTAACGGCGAGCAGTTCACGATTGCCAACATCATAATTCCTCTCTGCCTGTGAAAGTTTCCTTGAGAGAAAAGCACAGGGATGCAGTTTGTTATCTTCAGGAGAACGTTGTGACAACACCGCACCTACCCCAGTGTCGGATGCATCCACCTCCACGACAAACTGGCGGTCGGGGTCCGGCTGCATCAGAATGGGAGCCGAGGCGAAGCGATGTTTCAGTTCTTCGAACGCTGATTCGGCCCCTTCATTCCAAGCGAACGGTCGTGAGATGGAGGTGAGAGCGGTGAGTGGCGCCGCAATGCGGCTGTAGTCCTTGATGAACCTCCTATAGAAGTTCGCAAACCCCAGGAATCGTTGAAGTTGTTTGCGGGTGGAGGGGGCTGGCCAGTCCGTGACAGCAGAGATCTTAGCTGGGTCCATCCGCAACTCCCCCTGAGCTATGATGTAACCCAAAAAAGAGGTCTCAGACACATGAAATTCACATTTCTCCATCTTCACAAACAGTTTGTTCTCCAACAACCTTTGCAACACCTGGCGCACATGCAGTTCATGTTCCTGGGAGGACTCTGAGAAAATCAAGATATCATCCAGATAGACAAAAACAAACCGATTCAACATGTCCCGAAGGACATCATTGACTAGTGCCTGAAAAACAGCAGGGGCATTGGACAACCCAAAAGGCATAACTAGATACTCAAAATGTCCCAAGGGTGTGTTGAAGGCAGTCTTCCATTCATCACCTTTACGAATGCGCACCAGGTGATACGCATTTCGTAGATCCAGTTTGGTAAAGATAGTTGCACCATGAAGGAGGGGAAAAGCAGAATTAATTAATGGCAGAGAATATTTGTTCTTAATGGTGATGTTGTTAAGTCCACGGAAATCAATATAGGGTCTGAGGGTCTTATCCTTCTTAGCAACAAAAAAGAATCCCGCTCCTACAGGTGACGAGGAAGGACGAATAATACCTGCCGCCAAGGAGTCCCGAATGTAGTTCTCCATAGCCTCCGTCTCCGGGCGGGAGAGATTGTACAGGCGACTGCTGGGGAGCGGGGCTCCTGGCTGGAGGTCAATGGCGCAGTCGTAAGGCCGGTGAGGAGGAAGAGAAGTAGCTCTGTGTTTGCAGAAAACGGATGCCAGGTCATGATACACGTCAGGGACAGCAGAAATATCCATGGACTCCAGTGGAGGTTGAGGCACAGTGCTGGCAGGGGTCTGAGCAGAACACAAACAATTCACATGACAAAATGTGCTCCATGAAACAATTCTACCTGTCACCCAATCAATGTGTGGATTGTGTCTTATGAGCCAGGGGATACCAAGGACCAGGGGGGTCTGTGGGCAGTCGATTATATGGAATTGAATGTTCTCCTGATGATTTCCCGACACTCTGAGACAAACAGGAACAGTCTGATGAGTAATACGGGTCAACAATTGTCCATTTAGACCCTTAGCCTGCAGCGGACAGTCCATAGGAACAGTCTCCAAATCCATTTGTTGAGCCCACTCTCTATCCAAAAAGCTTTCGTCGGCACCAGAGTCCACCAGCGCACTAACAGAGAAATTCTGGGACTGCCACTGGAGGGATGCCTGGAGCAGAATGCGGGGAGAAGAGGAAGAATCCGCTGCTTGGCTCACCAAAACTTCTCCCAATAATGATGAGCCGGCCCTTTTCCCGGACGAACTGGTCAGGAAGGAACGAAATGACCAGCTTCTCCACAATACAGGCAGACCCGAGCCTGAATACGACGTGCACGCTCCTCTGAGGACAACCGTGCACGACCCACCTCCATGGCTTCGGGTTCAGTGCTCCTCGTATCGACTCGGGAAGACACGGCTTTCTCCGTAGGGAAGATGCGGGGAGGAGTTTGTTGACGACAGACAGGTTGCTTGGAACTAACACTCCTCTCCCGGCGGCGCTCCCGAATCCGATTATCCAACCTGATGGTGAGTGAAATAAGATTATCCAGCGTAGGCGATTCATCATATGACACCAATTCATCTTTTAAAGTCTCAGACAAAGCATTGATGAACACTCCTTGTAATGCCTCGTCATTCCAACCACTCACTGCCGCTAAAGTCCGAAACTCCACTGCCATCTCCGCCACACTGCGAGCCCCCTGCCGAAGAGAAAACAACCGTTTCGCAGCCTCCTTGCCCCGTACGGGGTGGTCAAAAACCTTCCTCATCTCAGTGGTGAAGGCAACGTAAGCGTTGCAAATGTCCGACTGACTCTCCCAGACCGCGGATCCCCAGGCACGAGCGGAACCGCTAGTAGAGTTGATAAGGTAGGCAATACGGGCTCTTTCTGAGGCGTAGGTGAGGGACTGTTGTTCAAACACTAATGAGCATTGAGTCAAAAAATCGCCACAGGTTCCCATGTTCCCGTCATAGCGCTCTGGAGCAGGAACAAAAGGCTCTCTGATCTGGGCTGAAGGGGTAGGTAAAACAGGTTGAGCAGGAGAAGGAGCAGTTTGTATGCCATGCCCGAGGGGTGCATTATTAACTTGGGTAGAAAGGGCAGACACTTGATTGGTGAGTAATTGAACCTGATTAAGCAGCACCTGACTGTTCTCAGCAATAGTCTTAAACAGGGTATCATGTTGGCCAAGTAAAATGCCCTGATTGGCTATGGCAGTCCGAATTTGAGTGCACTCTGGGGTGGTATCCGAGCTACTGTCTGCTGGGTTCATGTTGGTCAGATCATACTGTCATGATTTAACTGGATTTGAACCCAAATGCAGACAACTACACCAAGCCAGAGAAGGTTTAACAGGTTTATTTACAATGTTCAATTAGTCCAGGTTTCCAATAATAGGGGAAGAGCAAGTCCAGGTTACAGGGAGGGTAACAGATCCAGGTCAGGGCAGGTGTGGTACCGTAATGTCCTAGTGTCCGTGGTGAGTCCAAAAGGGAGGTCCGGTAGTGGAAAGCAGGATGGTGGTGGCAGGAGTGAAGCGGAGGCAGGAGTCAGGTTCCAATAATATGGTCGTCTTGACTATGATCTGACGATGAGTGGTAAGTTTGACCGGGTCTTAAAGGCTGAGGTGATTATGGTGAATGAGCTGCAGCTGGAACCCTGACTCCCGCACACCAGACTTCACTCCTGCAATCAAGGACAGACAGAGGGGAGGGGGAGAGCAGAGAGAGAGCTACCTAGCAGCAGTAGGCCTAACAAGGGCAGGATGGATATAGGTCTGTAGCAGTTTGGATCTAGAGTGTCACCCCCTTTGAAGAGGGGGATGACCGCGGCAGCTTTCCAATCTCTGGGGATCTCAGACGTTATGAAAGAGAGGTTGAACAGACTAGTAATAGGGGTTGCGACAATTTCGGCGGCTAGTTTTAGAAAGAAAGGGTCCAGATTGTCTAGCCCAGCTGATTTGTAGGGGTCCAGATTTTGCAGCGCTTTCAAAACATCAGCTGTATGAATTTGTGTGAAGGAGAAGCGGGGGGGCATGGGCAAGTTGCAGCAGAGGGTGCAGAGTTGGTGGCCGGGGTAGTGGTAGCCAGATGGAAAGCATGGCCAGCTGTAGCAAAATGCTTGTTGAAATTCTCGATTATTGTAGATTTATCGGTGGTGATAGTGTTTCCTAGCCTCAGTGCAGTGGGCAGCTGGGAGGAAGTGCTCTTATTCTCCATGGACTTTACAGTGTCCCAAAACTTTTTGGAGTTAGTGCTACAGGATGCAAATTTCTGTTTGAAAAAGTTAGCCTTTGCTTTCCTGACTGCTTGTGTATATTGGTTCCTAACTTCCCTGAAAAGTTGCATATCGCGGGGGCTATTTGATGCTAATGCTGTACGCCACAGGATGTTTTTGTGCTGGTCAAGGGCAGTCAAGTCTGAGGAGAACCAGGGGCTATATCGGTTCTTAGTTCTGTATTTTTGAATGGGGCATGTTTATTTAAGATTGAGAGGAAATTACTTTTAAGGAACAACCAGGCATCCTCTACTGACGGAATGAGATCTATATCCATCCAGGATACCTGGGCCAGGTCAATTAGGAAGGCCTGCTCGCTAAAGTGTTTTAGGGAGCGTTTGACAGTGATGAGGGGTGGTCGTTTGACCGCCGGACCCGTTACGGACGCAGGCAATAAGGCAGTGATCGCTGAGATCCTGGTTGAAGACAGCTGAGGTGTATTTAGAGGGTATGTTAGTCAGGATGATATCTATGAGGGTACCCATGTTTACGGATTTAGGGTTGTACCTGGTAGGTTCGTTGATAATTTGCGTGAGGTTGAGGGCATCTAGTTTGGATTGTAGGATGGCTGGGGGATTAAGCATATCCCAATTTAGGTCACCAAGCAGTATGAACTCTGAGGATAAATGGGGGGCAATCAATTCACATATGGTGTCCAGGGCACAGCTGGGGGCTGAGGGGGGTCTGTAGCAAGCGGCAACAGTGAGAGACTTATTTCTGGAAAGGTGGATTTTTAGAAGTAGAAGCTCAAACTGTTTGGGCACAGACCTGGATAGTATGATAGAGCTCTGCAGGCTATCTCTACAGTAGATTGCAACTCCACCCCCTTTGGCAGTTCTATCTAGACGGAAAATGTTATAGTTGGGGATGGAAATTTCAGAATTTGGTGGCCTTCCTGAGCCAGGATTCAGACACTGCTAGAACATCAGGGTTGGCGGAGTGTGCTAACGCAGTGAATAACTCAAACTTAGGAAGTAGACTTCTGATATTTATGTGCAAGAAACCAAGACTTTTGCGATTACAGAAGTCAGCAAATGATAGCGCCTGGGGAGTAGGAGTGATACTGAGGGCTGCAGGGCCTGGGTTAGCCTCTACATCACCAGAGGAACAGAGGAGGACTAGAATAAGGATACGGCTAAAGGCTTTAAGAACTGGTCTTCTAGTGCGTTGGGTACATAGAATAAAGGGGGCAGATTTCCGGGTGTTATAGAAAAGATTCAGGGCATTATGTACAGACAAGGATATGGAAGGATATGAGTAAAGTGGAGGTAAACCTAAGCGTTGGGTAACAATGAAAGAGATAGCATCGCTGGAGGCATCAATTGAGTCGGTCTCCGCGTGTATAGGGGGTGGGACAAAGGAGCTATCTAAGGCAGGTTTAGCTGGGCTGGGGGGTCTACAGTGAAATAGTACAATTAGAAATAACCGAAACAACAATAAGCTAACCATGTTTGGGCTGAGGCTAAACATAAACAGGATGTAGTACCGTAAAAAGCAACAGTCCAGCAGACATCAGCTGTATAGCTGAGTTATCATAAGGTCCGGTGAACAGCAATAGGATAGTTCGAGTAAGAGGCCACGGCTAGCGTGTGCTAGCGGGCCGGGGCTAGCAGAGGAATCTTCGTGGTTAACGTCGTAACCACATCAGACGATTTCGTCGGCAGACCAGTCGTGTAGGATCGGCGGGGCTCCGTGTCAACACTAGGTGGTCCCGTCCGGTTGACAGAGAGGTTGCATCACCGCCTGGTATGGCAACTGCTCGGCCTCCGACCGCAAAGCACTACAGAGGGTAGTGCGTACGGCCCAGTACATCACTGGGGTCAAGCTTCCTGCCATCCAGGATCTCTATACCAGGCGATGTCAGAGGAAGGCCCTAAAAATTGTCAAAGACTTAAGCCACCCTAATCATAGACTGTTCTCTCTGCTACCGGACGGCAAGCGGTACCGGAGCGCCATGTCTAGGTCCAAAAGGCTTCTCAACAGCTTCTACCCCCAAGCCATAAGACTCCTGAACAGCTAATCATGGCTACCCAGACTATTTGCACTCCCCCCCCCCACCCCACACCATCCCCCTCTTTTACGCTGCTGCTACTCTGTTTACTATTTATGCATAGTCACTTTAACTCTACCCACATGTACATATGACCTCAATTACCTCGACTAGCCGGTGCCCCCGCACATTGACTCTGTACCGGTACCCCCCTGTATATATAGACTCACTTCTGCTATTTTATTTTACTGCTGCTCTTTAGCTATTTGCTTTAATTTTAAATTTTTCTTAATTAACACTTTTTTCTTTTACATTTTTCTTTTAAAAAACTGCATTGTTGGTTAAGGGCTTGTAAGTAAGCATTTCACTGTAATGTCTACACCTGTTGTATTCGGCGCATGTGGCAAATAACATTAGATTTGATTTGATTTGAATTGTGTAGAGTGTGGGGGTATGTGTGTGTGTGCCATGTGAGTGCTTATATTTGTCCTATTTCACACAAGTACAAGTCTATATTGGCATATGTGTGAATTAGATTTTTTTTGCATATCCCAACTCTTTCTGAGACACCCTCAGAGAGTGGAGTCACGGCCAGGGTCTGCCATTAACCCTGGTGCAATTAGGGTTAAGTGCCTTGCTCAAGGGCACATCAACAGATGTTTTACCTTATCGGTTCGGTTCGAACTAGCAACCTTTCAGTTACTGGCCCAACGCTCTAACCGCTAGGCTACCTGCCACCACGTACTGTGTGTGTGTGTGTGTGTGTGTGTGTGTGTGTGTGTGTGTGTGTGTGTGTGTGTGTGTGTGTGTGTGTGTGTGTGTGTGTGTGTGTGTGTGTGTGTGTGAAAATCAATCATACCTCTAACCTTGGATCCCCACACTAGGGTGATAATGTTACTTGATCTGCCTACTGTAAGCCAGGCCAGCTATACAGTGACACATAATCTTCCATTATCAGTCATGTAACGTCATTATAATGGCTAAGAAATATAGACTAAAAGGCTATGTTGATGGGAAAAACATTTGGCTTCTCTTAATAGAAAGGGAGACAGATCCACTACACAGTAATGGGGACTCAGAAATCATGGTTTGCTTCGCTTTTTTCCAAATGATCAACGCTTCTTTTATCGTAGGAGGGGAACTCACCTTCTCCATTGTATTGTATTCTACAATATATGAATGCATACCATAAAGATCAATAGTCTTCCACGTTGCCTTCAGTAATGTTGTCATAACAGATCACCCCAGTTGAGCGCATAACGTAATGCAGTTATGATGTATAATTTCTCCCCAACATCATCATTCCGTTGTAGCCTAGTACGTACTCACACACAGCCGTTATGGAGAACGATGGTGACACAGCAATGAAACAGTCATTATGTCTCTATTGTCTTCCCCTTTCCATTTATCCAACCATCCCTCCCTCAAAGCATCCTTCCATTAAATCTATAGAAGACTAATGTATGGTGCTTTCAGCCCCGTGGTCGTACCGAGAAGAGCCACACAAAAGCGCATCATTCCCAGCTCCAGCGAGCCATTAAAACCGCCTCGACAGACAACTTACTCACCTCTCACAATGGCGAGGAGACACAGCAGCAGCGTCCAAGCGCCCATCACTGCTCAGATGAGTGCTTGTGTGTGCACTCCGAACCAAAAGGTGCTCACTCGAACAGCGAACGCCTCCGGAACACACGCAGTGTTCTTTTCTTGATATTCCGTTATTAATTCTTCACTCGGTACCTGGCATGCTAACATCAGCTCTTGTCAGACCAGACATAGTTTTTCTTCGTGTCTAAAATCTCCAGGTATACTTCGGAGCAGAGCGGAGCGGGATTGGCTGTTAGTGTTGTGCTAACAGCCTGGTCTCATAGACTAGACGTAATGTGGAAAACTAAATCTAAAACTAAATGCGGGAAACTCAAAATAGTATGATTTGTTACTTTTGGTATGGTTACATAAGACAGAAGGTTACTTAAGGCAAAAACTAAAGTAAGGTGGTTGGTCGGGGTGGATGGGTGGACATATAATGCGAAGATGGGTGGGTGGGCATATAACGCGAAAGTATAGCAACCCAAAAGTTGCCTTTCGAATCTCATCATGGACAACTTTAGAATTTTAGCTAATTAGCAACTTTGCAACTACTTACTACATTTTATCTACTTTGCAACTACTTAGCATGTTAGCTAACCCTTTCCCTAACCCTAACCTTAACCCTTTAACCTAACTCCTAACCTTAACCCTAACCCTAAACCCTATCCTAGGTAATGTAAGCCACCTAGCTAATGTTAGTGTCAGCCACCTAGCTAATGTTAGTGAAAATAAAATTGGAATTCGTAACATATTGTACAAATTAATACATACCATACGAAATGTAACATATCATACTTATTGGAGTGTTTTG
The DNA here is from genome assembly GCF_020615455.1 of Coregonus clupeaformis. Taxonomy (NCBI): domain Eukaryota; kingdom Metazoa; phylum Chordata; class Actinopteri; order Salmoniformes; family Salmonidae; genus Coregonus; species Coregonus clupeaformis. Next base: position 6,192,654 of record NC_059219.1, read on the forward strand.
TATTACATTTACTATGTTACGTCTACCCCTGAGTCCAGGTTGGTGCTAAGCAGCAGATGAGCTAGAAAAGCAAGCGAGGGTGAGGAGGAGGTGGGGAGGATGGGGGGTACCGCAGTTTCCCATCACTTGGCAGCGTCACTTGGCAGCACGCGCTGTCATTTCATTTCGCACAATAGCCTAGGTTGATATTGAGGGGAAAATTAAAATGACTGTTGACCTAAAATAGCAAAACGCTGTTTAAATGAATCAACTGTGATGCCAACAATTAGGCCATGTGTCTGACTCTGCCCGTCTCCCTAAATGTTGCAAATAGGCATCTGGTTTGACTAGACCGATTTATCAAACCTTTTGAAAATCAGGCCTCAGTAAAAGGGTCATATTTCCATCCACTCAACATGACCAACTGACATTTTGACAGAGTCTTGTCTGTAGTCTAGTAGTCTGTCTGTGGTCCAGTAGTATGTCTGGTCCAGTAGTCTGTCTGTGGTCCAGTAGTCTGTCTGCACAAGTAGTCTGTTTTTGGACTAGTAGTCTGTCTGTGGCCCAGTAGTCTTTCTGTGGTCCAGTAGTCTTTCTATGGTCTAGTAGTCTGTCTGTGGTCCAATAGTATTTTATTTGTATTTATTTTTCACCTTTATTTAACCAGGTAAGCCAGTTGAGAACAAGTTCTCATTTACAACTGCGAACTGGCCAAGATAAAGCAAAGCAGTGCGATAAAAACAACATCACAGAGTTACATATGGGGTAAAACAAAACATAAAGTCAAAAATACCACAGAAAATATATATACAGTGTGTGCAAATGTAGCAAGTTATGGAGGTAAGGCAATAAATAGGCCATAGTGCAAAATAATTACAATTTAGTATTAACACTGGAATGATAGATGTGCAAGAGATGATGTGCAAATAGAGATACTGGGGTGCAAATGAGCAAAATAAATAACAATATGGGGATGAGGTAGTTGAGTGGGCTAATTTCAGAAGGGCTGTGTACAGGTGCAGTGATCGGTAAGCTCTGACAACTGATGTTTAAAGTTAGTGAGGGAGATAAGAGTCTCCAGCTTCAGAGATTTTTGCAGTTCGTTCCAGTCATTGGCAGCAGAGAACTGGAAGGAATGGCGGCCAAAGGAGGTGTTGGCTTTGGGAATAACCAGTGAGATATACCTGCTGGAGCGCATACGGGTGGGTGTTGCTATGGTGACCAATGAGCTAAGAAAAGGCAGAGATTTGCCTAGCAGTGATTTATAGATGGCCTGGAGCCAGTGGGTTTGGTGACGAATATGTAGTGAGGACCAGCCAACAAGAGTGTACAGGTCACAGTGGTGGGTAGTATATGGGGCTTTGGTGACAAAACGGATGGCACTGTGATAGACTACATCCAATTTGCTGAGTAGAGTGTTGGAGGCTATTTTGTAAATTACATCGCCGAAGTCAAGGATCGGTAGGATAGTCAGTTTTACGAGGGCATGTTTGGCAGCATGAGTGAAGGAGGCTTTGTTGCGAAATAGGAAGCCGATTCTAGATTTAACTTTGGATTGGAGATGCTTAATGTGAGTCTGGAAGGAGAGTTTACAGTCTAACCAGACACCTAGGTATTTGTAGTTGTCCACATACTCTAGGTCAGACCCGTCGAGAGTAGTGATTCAGCAGCGTTCGATTGAAGAGCATGCATTTAGTTTTACTAGTGTTTAAGAGCAGTTGGAGGCTACGGAAGGAGGGTTGTATGGCATTGAAGCTCGTTTGGAGGTTTGTTAACACAGTGTCCAATGAAGGGCCAGATGTATACAAAATGGTGTCGTCTGCGTAGAGGTGGATGTGAGAGTCACCAGCAGCAAGAGCGACATCATTGATATACACAGAGAAAAGAGTCGGCCCAAGAATTGAACCCTGTGGCACCCCCATAGAGACTGCCATAGGTCCAGACAACAGGCCCTCCGATTTGACACATTGAACTCTATCTGAGAAGTAGTTGGTGAACCAGGCTGTTAGGCCTACTGCTGCTAGGTAGCTCTTTCTCTGCTCTCCCCCTCCCCTCTGTCTGTCCTTGATTGCAGGAGTGAAGTCTGGTGTGCGGGAGTCAGGGTTCCAGCTGCAGCTCATTCACCATAATCACCTCAGCCTTTAAGACCCGGTCAAACTTGCCACTCATCGTCAGATCATAGTCAAGACGACCATGTTAGTCTCGCTGTCGACTCAACCTGTTTGTTTTCGCTCTTTGTGTTTTTGGCCTGTTCTATTTACTTTTCTCCTGTGCCACAGATTATTGGAACCTGACTCCTGCCTCCACTTCACTCCTGCCACCACCATCCTGCTTTCCACTACCGGACCTCCCTTTTGGACTCACCACGGACACTAGGACATTACGGTACCACACCTGCCCTGACCTGGATCTGTTACCCTCCCTGTAACCTGGACTTGCTCTTCCCCTATTATTGGAAACCTGGACTAATTGAACATTGTAAATAAACCTGTTAAACCTTCTCTGGCTTGGTGTAGTTGTCTGCATTTGGGTTCAAATCCAGTTAAATCATGACACAGGCGAGGCAGTCATTTGAGAAACCAAGGCTATTTAGTCTGCCAATAAGAATGTGGTGGTTGACAGAGTCGAAAGCCTTGGCCAGGTCGATGAAGACGGCTGCACAGTACTGTCTATTATCGATCGCGGTTATAATATCGTTTAGGACTTTGAGCGTGGCTGAGGTGCACCCATGACCAGCTCGGAAACCGGATTGCATAGCGGAGAAGGTATGGTGGGATTCGAAATGGTCTGTCTGTGGTCTAGTAGTCTGTCTGTGGTCCAGTAGTCTGTCTGTGGTCCAGTAGTCTGTCTGTGGTCCAGTAGTCTACCTGCATGCTTTCTCCTGCTCTGCCTGGCATGTGACTGAGTGATGGAAAAACATGTCATTCACTGATAGAAAGGGGTCGCAGAGAGGTGTGTGTGTGTGTGCGTGTGCATGTGTATGACTGAGTGTGTGCGTGCATATGGGTGTGACGTGTGTGTGTGTGTGTTGTGGTCTGTCCCCAGTCCCCAGGATGAGTCTGACTGTGACAGAGCTGACAGCAACTCAACATTCACATCTCAATACGTACTGTATGTGCCCGCTGGCTAGAATACCTCAATAAATATCTTTAAGACAGTCACACCCACACACACACACACACACACACACAGACACACACACAGACACATACGCACACACAGTCACACATGCACAAACACTTTCACTGTTATGTCCTCTCTTCTCCACACTCCCTCCCTCTCTGTTTGTTCACTTCTCTCCTACTTCTCTCTCTCTCTCTCTCTCCTATTCTCCCCCTGGCTCCCTCACTCTGTTCTTTCCATCCTTCAACCAGTGGTTTTCTAGAGTTGAGAGTCACAAGTCGTGTAGTCATTAGGCCATGAATAATTATAGATACAGGAAAGCTATAACTCTCCTCTCCTCTCCTCTCCTCTCCTCTTCCCTTCCCTTTCCTCTTCTCTCTCCTCTCATTTCCCCCCTCCCCCCTCCTCCTCCTCCCCTCTCCTCCGCTTTCTTCCCTCTCCTCTCATTTCCCCACTCCCTCCTCCTCCCCTCCCCTCCCCTTTCTTCCCTCTCCTCTCATTTCCCCACTCCCCACTCCCCCTCCTCCTCCTCCCCTCCCCTTTCTTCCCTCTCCTCTCATTTCCCCTCTCCCTCCTCCATCTCCTCTCCTCTTCTCTCTTCTCCTCCTGAATGTCAGTCCATTCTCCTCTCAGAGGGTAAAAGCCTATTCTGGTCCTCTCCCCCTCAGGGTTCCCCGATAGAAGTGACCTCCACTCCACCTTCCCAATGACAACCAGCGGTGGAGGAGGAAAGGGCATGAGCATAGCCATGAGAACTAGGGGTGCCCCCTTGCCCCCTCCCCCCAAACAGCACACCAAACTACTGCCCGCGGCTATGGGAAAGAGAGAGGGAGGTAGTGGAGAAGAAGAAAAGTGGGAGGAGAGTGGAAGAGAGAGGGAGGTGTTGGAGGATGGGGTCAGGTGGAGGAGGGACTGAGGACGTGGAAGAAGAGGGGAGGAGGGGGGAGAAAGGGCTAGGAAAGGATAAATAAGTCTAAAACATGATGGGTTATTGTAACTGCATGAAGTTCTGATAATCTAGTGATTGTTCTCATTTAGACTGCTGATATGAGAGAGGAACGCCTGTTTCTTAGGAAGAAATAGGAGGAAAGATTTAGTTCCTGAAATGAAATGATGAGAAGCTCACTGGTGTTCAAGGGATGAAGGAAGGAGGTACTGTGGTAAAGGAGAGAGGAGTAGGATACAAACAGAGGTAGGGAGGGAGGAGAGGAGAGGAGAGGAGGGGAAAAACAGAGGAGCGTAGGAGGGAGGAGAGAGTAACAAGGTAAAAATTAGTGCAGGATGGAGGGAGAAGACGGTCGCCGTGGTGACAAAAAGAGAACAGGGAGGGAGGAGAGGAAAACGACCTGTTTCTCTTTCATTTCTATTTTCATCTCTAACACACACACACAAACACACATACGCACACACAAGCACTTTCACAGTGAGGTCCTTTTCCATCCACTCTCTCCCTAACTCTCTCTGTACTCTCTCTGTACTCTCTCTGTACTCTCTCTGTACTCTCCCTTACTCTCTCTGTACTCTCTCTGTACTCTCTCTTTAATCTCTCTGTACTCACTCTCTCTGTACTCTCTCTGTACTCTCTCTGTACTCTCTCTGTACTCTCCCTTACTCTCTCTGTACTCTCTCTTTAATCTCTCTGTACTCACTCTCTCTGTACTCACTCTGTACTCTCTCTGTGCTCTCTCTGTACTCTCTGTACTCTCTCTGTACTCTCTCTGTACTCTCTGTATTCTCTCTGTACTCTCTCTGTACTCTCTCCCCACTCTCTCTGTACTATTTCTGTATTCTCTCTGTACTCTCTCTGTACTCTCTCTTGCACCCACCTATCTCTCGCTTCCTCTCTCCCCACTATTTCTCTCCTCTCTACTGCTCCTTTCTCTCCCCATCTCTCCCCCTCTCATCTCTCCCAAACCTCTCTCTCTCTCCCCACTTCTCCCCCTCTCATCTCTCCCCCACCTCTCTCTCTCCACCCTCCACCCTCCTCCCTCTCCCCATCTCTCTCTCTCCCCTCATCCTTTCTCTCTCTCCCCCCTCTCCCTCTCTCCCACACCTCTCTCAATCCCCCCTCCTCTCCTCTCTCTCTCTCTCTCTCTCTCTCTCTGCTATGAATGAGTTGACCTGACAGTGCTATTCCTCTGTACTGAGTGCTCAGAGTCTCTCTCTGAATTATTTAGAAGCTGGGACCCCCAGGAGTACTTGTCTTCCCCTCACACACCCTTACGCTCCCTCCTTCTCTCTGTCCCTTAGTCCCTCCCTCCCTCTTTCCCTCTATGTCATCCTCTCTCTCTCTCGACTGCGGTCATTGCCTGGTGCATTCTCGTGCGTGTGTGACTGCTTGACTGTCACATATTCAGATCTGACTGCTGCACTATCAACTCCACAGGTTCATACATTGTGTGTGGTGTAGGGACTGACTGTGCTAGGGTTAATGTATGGATGTATAGAACATGTGGATGTGCTCACACAGCCAGCAAACTCTATCACCATCAGCTAGACATACAGACAAACCAATGGACTCAGTGAGAAAGATGGAGGGATGGAAGGGTGGATGGATGTGTGGATGAGTGCATGACAGACTGACCGATGGACTGACAGACGGACACAGCGGCGGTTGTACGTCCAACTCCTCAGCCTCTAGCTCACTGTGACCAATATATAGTGCTCTAAATAAGAGACCATTGAGGAACGAACGAGGGAGACAGACGGAGGGAGGAAGGGAGAGAGAGAGAGAGAGAGAGAGAGAGAGAGAGAGAGAGAGAGAGAGAGAGAGAGAGAGAGAGAGAGAGAGAGAGAGAGAGAGAGAGAGAGAGAGAGAGAGAGAGAGGGATGTAAAGAGATGGACGGCTGGATGATGTTTGTTGTGTATCGCGGGTCAGAAAGTGTTTGTTGTGTATCGCGGGTCAGCAAGTGTTTTGGGGAATGTAGCTCCGGCAGGAGGGTCAGAGTCAGAGGGCCAGTAAATGACTTTATTTCTGTCTTTCCTCTGACTTCCATCTCACTGCCCTTCATTCACAAACAGGAAGCTACGCTTACAGCCACGCTTATTCACCGTTTTTCATAGCTCTTTTTATGTTGCAGTCTCCCCCCCCACTCTCCCTCTCTGACTCCGTCTCTCCCTCTCTGTCTCTCTTCCCTCCCTGTCTCTGTCTCCCTCTCTCTTTCCTCCCTCTCTCTAACCCCCCCCCTTTCTTTCTACTCCCAATAGAGATGGACCTACCTCGCTCTCACCATGGCAACCTGGTAATCCCTTATCTAGCAGACAAATTCTGACATATTCAGTGACATATACACACACACACACACAAGCACACACACACACACACACACACACACAAATACACACACACACAGGGACACACATATGAAGTCACACACATTGAAGTGAGGAAGCCAGCCATATCCTCCCATAACACACACGCACACACACACACACAATAATCCTATTAACATAACATTATATCAAATGTTATTTGTCACATGCGCCGAATACAACAGGTGTAGACCTACCTTGAAATGTTTACTTACAAGCCCTTAACCAACAATGCAGTTTTAATAAAAAATTGAGTTAATAAAATATTTACTAAATAAACTAAAGTAAAAAAAAAGTAAATAAACTAACAACAATGAGGCTATATACAGAGGGTACCAGTACCGAGTCAATGTGCGGGGCTACAGGTTAGTCGAGGTAAATGAGGTGATATGTACAGTTGAAGTCGGAAGTTTACATACACCTTAACCAAATACATTTAAACTCAGTTTTTCACAATTCCTGACATTTAATCCTTGTAGAAATTCCCTGTTTTAGGTCAGTTAGGATCACCGCTTTATTTTAAGAATGTGAAATGTCAGAATAATAGTAGAGAGAAGGATTTATTTAAGCTTTTATTTCTTTCATCACGTTCCCAGTGGGTCAGAAGTTTACATACACTCAATTAGTATTTGGTAGCATTGCCTTTAAATTGTTTTACTTGGGTCAAACGTTTCGGGTTGCCTTCTACAAGCTTCCCACAATAAGTTGGGTGAATTTTGGCCCAATCCTCCTGACAGAGCTGGTGTAACTGAGTCAGGTTTGTAGGCCTCCTTGCTCGCACACGCTTTCTCAGTTCTGCCCACAAATTTTCTATAGGATTGAGGTCAGGGCTTTGTGATGGCCACTCCAATAACTTGACTTTGTTGTACTTAAGCCATTTTGCCACAACTTTGGAAGTATGTTTGGGGTCATTGACCATTTGGAAGACCCATTTGCGACCAAGCTTTAACTTCCTGACTGATGTCTTGAGATATTGCTTCAATATATCCACATCATTTTCCTTCCTCATGATGCCATCTATTTTGTGAAGTGCACCAGTCCCTCCTGCAGCAAAGCACCCCCACAGCATGATGCTTCCACCCCCGTGCTTCACGGTTGGGATGGTGTTCTTCGGCTTGCAAGCTACCCCCTTTTTCCTCCAAACATAACGATGGTCATTATGGCCAAACAGTTATATTTTTGTTTCATCAGACCAGAGGACATTTCTCCAATAAGTACGATCTATGTCCCCATGTGCAGTTGCAAACCGTAGTCTGGCTTTTTTATGGTGGTTTTGGAGCAGTGGCTTCTTCCTTGCTGAGCGGCCTTTCAGGTTATGTTGATATAGGACTCGTTTTACTGTGGATATAGATACTTTTGTACCTGTTTCCTCCAGCATCTTCACAATGTCCTTTGCTGTTGTTCTGGGATTGATTTGCACTTTTCGCACCAAAGTATGTTAATCTCTAGGAGACAGAACGTGCCTCCTTCCTGAGCGGTATGACAGCTGCGTGGTCCCATGGTGTTTATACTTGCGTACTATTGTTTGTACAGATGAACGTGGTACCTTCAGGCATTTGGAAATTGCTCCCAAGGATGAACCAGAGTTGTGGAGGTCTACACATTTTTTTCTGAGGTCTTGGCTGATTTCTTTTGATTTTCCCATGATGTCAAGCAAAGAGGCACTGAGTTTGAAGGTAGGCCTTGAAATACATCCACAGGTACACCTCCAATTGACTCAAATGATGTCAATTATTCTATCAGAAGCTTCTAAAGCCATGACATCATTTTCTGGAATTTTCCAATCTGTTTAAAGGCACAGTCAACTTAGTGTATGTAAACTTCTGACCCACTGGAATTGGGATACAGCGAATTATAAGTGAAATAATCTGTCTGTAAACAATTGTTGGAAAAATTACTTGTGTCATGCACAAAGTAGATGTCCTAACCGACTTGCCAAAACTATAGTTTGTTAACAAGAAATTTGTGGAGTGGTTGAAAAACGAGTTTTAATGACTCCAACCTAAGTGTATGTATACTTCCGATTTCAACTGTAATGTAGGTAGGGGTAAAGTGACTATGCATAAATAATAAACAGCGAGTAGCAGCAGCGTAAAAAAAAGGAGGGGCCAATGCAAATTGTCCGGGTAGCCATTTGATTAACTGTTCAACAGTCTTATGGCTTGGGGGCAGAAGCTGTTAAGGAGCCTTTTGGACCTAGACTTGGCGCTCCGGTACCGCTTGCCATGCGGTAGCAGAGAGAACAGTCTATGACTAGGGTGGCTGGAGTCTTTGACAATTTTGAGGGCCTTCCTCTGACACCGCGTGGTATAGAGGTCCTGGATGGCAGGAAGCTTGGCCCCAGTGATGCACTGGGCCGTACGCATTACCCTCTGTAGCACCTTGTGGTCGGATGCTGAGAAGTTGCCATATCAGGGAGTGATGCAACCAGTCTGGATGCTCTCGATGGTGCAGCTGTATAACTTTTTGAGGATCTGAGGACCCATGCCAAATCTTTTCAGTCTCCAGAGGGGGAATAGGTGTTGTCGTGCCCTCTTCACGACTGTCTTGGTGTGTTTGGACCATGATAGTTTGTTGGTGATGTGGACACCAAGGAACTTGAAGCTCTCGACCTGCTCCACTACAGCCTCGTCGATGTGAATGGGGGCGTACTCGGCTCTCCTTTTCCTGTTGTCCACGATCAACTCCTTTGTCTTGATCACGTTGAGGGAGAGGTTGTTTTCCTGGCACTACACTGCCAGGACCTCCTCCCTATAGGCTGTCTCATTGTTGTCATTGTGTCACACCCTGACATATGGGACTCTAGTATGTTGAGTCAGGGTGTGGAGTTCTACGTTGTATTTTCTATGTTCGCCTTCTAGGTTGTGTATTTCTATGTTTGGCCGGGTGTGATTCCCAATCAGAGGCAGCTGTCGCTCGTTGTCTCTGATTGGGGATCATACTTATGTAGCCTGTTGGCACTCATTAGTTGTGGGTTCTTGTTCCGTGTTAGAGGCTTGTATTGTGGTTAGCCTTCGGACTTCACGTTACGTTGTTTTGTTGTTTTTTTAGTGTGTTTTTCGTTGTAATAAACATGTATGCTTTTCACGCTGCGCCTTGGTCTGACCCGTCCTTAAACGAACGTGACACATTGATCAGGCCTACCACCGTTGTGTCGTCGGTAAACTTAATGATGATGTTGGAGTCGTGCTTGGCCACGCATTCGTGGGTGAACAGGGAGTACAGGAGGGGACTAAGCACACACCCAGGGTCCTTAGCTTAGTGATGAGCTTTGAGGGCACTATGGTGTTGAACGCTGAGCTGTAGTCAATGAATAGCATTCTCACGTAGGTGTTCATTTTGTCCAGGTGGGAAAGGGCAGTGTGGAGTGTAATAGAGATTGCGTCATCTGTGGATCTGCTGGGGCGGTATGCGAATTGGAGTGGGTCTAGGGTTTCTGGGATGATGGTGTTGATGTGAGCCATGACCAGCCTTTCAAAGCACTTCATGGCTACAGACGTGAGTGCTACGGGTCGGTAGTCATTTAGGCAGGTTACCTTGGCGTTCTTGGGCACAGGGACTATGGCGGTCTGCTTGAAACATGTAGGTATTACAGTTGGTCAGCGCATGCTCTGAGTACACGTCCTGGTAATCCGTCTGGCCCTGCGGCCTTGTGAATGTCGACCTGTTTAAAGGTCTTACTCACATCGGCTAAGGAGAGCGTGATCACAAAGTCGTCCGGAAGAGTTGGTGCTCTCATGCATGCTTCAGTGTTGCTTGCCTCGAAGCGCGCATAGAAGTCATTTAGTTAATCTGGTAGCCACATGTATGATGAAGCTTATTATTTTCAAAAGAAGATTGTTGTTTGTGGCTTTTTAAAAAGCCATGTGAATGAGAGTGGTTGTCTGTGTACAACTTTTGTATGCATGGTGTATACGTGAGGTGTGCATGTGCATTTGTGAGTGTGTGTTTCTCTCTCTGTGTGTGTTCCTGTGTAGTGTCTAATTGATTTACTACCCAGGTCAATGGCTATGCGGTTAAAGAGGAGATCAGCTCACACATCCTGTAGTTAGGTTCTCACTCTCATCACGAGGCAATCATCCCCCAAGTCATATGTTTTTCTGTTCTGATCTGTGTGTGTGTGTGTTTGTGTGTGTGTGCGCGCGTGTGTGTGTGCGTGTGTGTGTGTGTCGTAATTAGTCAATTGCCTTTTTCTAAAAAAAACAGAAGAATCTAAATGCACATTCACTTTATTCCAGTCAACATTACAGTATTTCACACATTGTACAACAAGCCTGGGTTATTACAGTAACAAGCCTGGGTTATTCCGGTAACAACCCTGGGTTATCACATTAACAAGCCTGGGTTATTATAGTAACCAGCCTGGGTTATTACAGTAACAAGCCTGAGTTATTACAGTAACAAGCCTGGGTTATTACAATAACAAGCCTTGGATATTACAGTAACAAGCTTGGGATATTACAGTAACAAGCCTGGGTTATTACAGAAACCATCACATGTCCAAATATATTCACATCAAAAACAAATCATACTGCTGTCTGACAGGCCCATACTGTATGTGTCTGATGATAATACAGGCAGCTATCAAATCAATGAGGCCTAATACTACCCAGTGCACGTGACACACACATGAACACACACACAGGTACTCAGGCTAACTAGCTGAACATTTGGTATTTGGTATTTATTAGGCTTCCCATTAGCCGCTGCAAAAGCATCAGCTACTCTTCCACATTACATAATACATAGTGCAGAACATTATTCCTGCCTGAAAGCTCCTCCCCCACACCTGAACCCTGTCCAATCAATAAAGCTGCTTTCTGTTGACAGACAGATAGCACCTGTAATGAGCCCGATCTTCAGGATTGATTGATTGGTAATAGATAGACGATAGATTGATCTATCTGCTGAATGAATGAATGCACTCCAATCAACTGTATTGATATGGGCTATAGCTGATAGTTGATAGGACATGTCAATACCCAGTAGTAGCCTACTATATATCTCACTGGAAGGGAACTCCTAATACTGCTAACATGCACCCTTCCCCCTTTAACCCTCCCTTAAATGAATCACTAATCTAACACGACTGGATCGGTGAGAGCTAATTGATGCTGCTGCATAGCTGTCATCAATCCAGTCATCTCAGATCAGTGATTACCTAAGGAAGAAAGAGGAAAAAATGTGTTTCATTCAGAATGAAGCAGGAAGAAGTCACAGACCATAAAAAACAATATATATATATAACTGTGATCACATAATGCCATTGGTTGCCATGTGCCAAATGATGAAATCAAATCTTTGGTGTTCTGATCCACATTCATAACAATACATATGATATCTCCATCTCTAGTTATTTGGTCATATCAGTGGGTGAGTTGAATATGACCCAGTTGTGCATGGTGTTTAATTCTGTTTTTATGTGAGTAGTTCTGAACAATGAGACAGAAGTACTGTGAAAAGAGGGATTGTTTTCATCTGTACTATAAATACAGTCACTGCGGTGTGTGTGTGTCTGTCTGTGTGTGTGTGTGTGTGTGTGTGTGTGTGTGTGTGTGTGTGTGTGTGTTTGTGCTATGCAGTGTGAGGGTTTGGCCACTAGGCTGTGCATGGGAGAAACTCAAGATGATACTGTACCTCTCAGGCCGTTTGGGTGAGACCCGTTACTCCTTTGCAGTGGTGTGTGTGTGTTCAGTGTGTGTTCAGTGTGTTCAGTGTGGCCTGGGTACAGGGTGTTGCAGGGTCATGTGTTCAGCTCCAGTGAAGGGCAGTCTGTGTGTACAGTAGTGGTTCACCACCTCTGGTATACTGTTGAACACACAGCTACTCTGGTCCAGGGTATAACCCAGACCCTTACTGCCCTTAGTCTGGGCCACGATGATATGGACACAACACTGACTGGTCCTGAGAGAGAGAGCGAGAGAGAGAGAGAGAGAGAGAGAGAGAGAGAGAGAGAGAGAGAGAGAGAGAGAGAGAGAGAGAGAGAGAGAGAGAGGGAGAGAGAGAGAGAGAGAGAGAGAGAGAGAGGGGGAGAGAGAGAGAGAGAGAGAGAGAGAGAGAAAATAGGGGGAGAGAGAGAGAGAGAGAGAGAGAGAGAGAGAGAGAGAGAGAGAGAGAGAGAGAGAGAGAGAGAGAGAGAGAAATAGGGGGAGAGAAAGAGAAAGAGAAAGAGAGAGAGAGAGAGAGAGAGAGAGAGAGAGAGAGAGAGAGAGAGAGAGAGAGAGAGAGAGAGAGAGAGAGAAATAGGGGGAGAGAAAGAGAAAGAGAAAGAGAGAGAGAGAGAGAGAGAGAGAGAGAGAGAGAGAGAGAGAGACTTGTGTGAGTGTAATATTTACTGTTCACTTTTTATTGTTTATTTCACTTTTGTTTACCCATTTCACTTGCTTTGGCAATGTAAACATATGTTTCCCATGCCAATAAAGCTCCTTGAATTGAGAGAGCGAGAGGAGGGGGGAGAGATAGAGAGGGAGTGAGGAGAGAGAGAGGGAGGGGTAGGAGGGGGAGAGAGAGAGAGAGAGAGAGAGAGAGAGAGGGGAGGGAGAGGGAGAGAGAGAGAGAGAGAGAGAGAGAGAGAGAGAGAGAGAGAGAGAGAGAGAGAGAGAGAGAGAGAGAGAGAGAGAGAGAGAGAGAGAGAGAGAGAGAGAGAGAGAGAGAGAGAGAGAAAAACAACCATATTACTTCAGTAACAGGGAGAGATGCAGTGCTATAGCTACATAACTAGAGGATACAGTAGGGATGTCTGGACTGTGGCAAAGGGTTAGGGGCTTAGTTATTCCAACACATGCTGCTCACCCTCCATGTATGTGGATGTGTAATGTGGTTCATGATGAGCGCTCACTGAAGAGTGATAAGTGTAACACACACACACACTCACTTGAGCGCGATGGAGTATTTGCTGGTCCCTGATTCGCTGTCTCTAACCAGGAAGCTGGCATCCCTACAGCGCTGGAGCTGAGCCTCTGCCTGCTGGCGGCTCACACTGCCATGGTACCAGCTAGAGGAGGGGGAGGGGGGTGAAGAGAGGGATGAGGGGAAAGAGAGAGAGAAACAAACATACAGTACATATAATCTTTAGAGCTCCATGAAGGTACTGCAGAGCTTCAGAGCAGTATATGGATGGGGATGAATGTCATATTGAAGGTTAGGGGGAGGAATATGGGGAGGGTTGGGGAGTTAGAGGACGGTAGGAGGGAGAGATAGAGAATGCTTGCTTAGCGAGTGCCACTTCCTCCTGACTCGGCTCACACTGAGGCTCGAACCCAGGACCTCTGCCTTGCTAGCACACATAACCGCTCTCCTGAAGCATCTTACCAGTCAGCGCCATCGAAAAGTTAAGTATTCGCTGGCGCAGGTGGGGACACTTCAGGCTGAGGACTAAGTACAGACTACAGCAATACACTATGACGATATACAGTCTACAGTGCCTTTAGAAAGTATTCACACCCTTTGACTTGTTCCACATTTTGTTGTGTTACAGCCTGAATTTAAAATTGATTAAATTTAGATTTTGTGTCACTGGCACAATACCCCATAATGTCAAAGTGGAATTTTGACAAATTAATAAAAAATGAAACACTGAAATGTCTTGAGTCAATAAGTATTCAACCCCTTTGTTATGGCAAGCCTAAATAAGTTCATGAGTAAAATGTGCTTAACAAGTCACATAAGAAGTTGCATGGACTCACTCTGTGTGCAATAATAGTGTTTTTTAATGACTACCTCATCTCTGTACCCCACACATACAATTATCTGTAAGGTCCCTCAGTAGAGCAGTGAGTTTCAAACACAGATTCAAACACAGAGCCCAGGGAGGTTTTCCAATGCACCTATTGGTAGATGGGTACAAATAAACACAGCAGACATTGGATATCCCTTTGAGCATGGTGAAGTTATTAATTACACTTTGGATGGTGTATCAATACACCCAGTCACTACAAAGATACAGGCGTCCTTCCTAACTCAGTTGCCGGAAAGGAAGGAAACCGCTCAGAGATTTCACCATGAGGCCAACGCTGACTTTAAAACAGTTACAGAGTTTAATGGCTGTGATAAGAGAAAACTGAGGATGGATCAACAACATTGTAGTTACTCCACAATACTAACCTGGCAAAGTGAAAAGAAGGAAGCCTGTACAGAATAAAATATTCCAAAACACAGTGGTGTAAGTACTTAAGTAAAAATACTTTAAAGTGCTACTTAAGTAGTTTTTTGGGGTATCTGTACTTTACTTTAATTTTTATATTCATGGCAACTTTTACTTTTACTTCACTACATTCCTAAAGAAAATTATGTACTTTTTACTCCATACATTTTCCCTGACACCCAAAAGTACTCGTTACATTTTGATAGGAAAATGGTCCAATTCACACACTTATCAAGAGAACATCCCTGGTCATCCCTACTGCCTCTGATCTGGAGGACTCACTAAACACAAATGCTTCGTTTGTAAATTATGTCTGAGTGTTGGAGTGTGCCCCTGGCTATCCGTCAATAAAAAAATATAAAAACATTGTGTGGTCTGGTTTGCTTAATATAAGGAATTTGAAATGATTTATACTTTTACTTTTACTTTGATACTGAAATACATTTTAGCAATTCCATTTACTTTTGATACTTAAGTATATTTAAAGCCAAATACTTTTAGACTTTTACTCAAGTAGTATTTTACTGGGTAACTTTCACTTTTACTTGGGTCATTTTTTATTAAGGTATCTTTACATTTACTCAAGTATGAAAATTGAGTACTTTTTCAACCACTGCCAAAACATGCATCCTGTTTGCAATAAGGCACTAAAGTAAAATTGCAACAAATGTGGCAAAGAAATTAACTTTATGTCCTGAATACAAAGTGTTATGTTTGGTGAAAATCCAACACAAGACATCACTGAGTACCACTTCATATTTTCAAGCATGGTGTTGGCGGCATCATGCTACACTACATGACCAAAAGTATGTGGACACCTGCCAGTCGAACATCTCATTCCAAAATCGTGGGCATTAATAAGGAGTTGGTGCCCCCTTTGCTGCTATAACAGCCTCCACTCTTCTGGGAAGGCTTCCCACTAGATGTTGGGACATTGCTGCGGGGACTTGCTTCCATTAAGTCACAAGAGCATTAATGAGGTTGGGCACTGATGTTGGGCGATTAGGCCTGGCTCGCAGTCGGCGTTCCAATTCATTCCAAAGGGGTTAGATGGTGTTGAGGTCAGGGCTCTGTGCAGGTCAGTCAAGTTCTTCCACACAGATCTCAACAAACCATTTCTGTATGGACCTCGCTTTGGGCACAGGGGCATTGTCATGCTGAAACAGGAAAGGGCCTTCCCCAAACTGTTGCCACAAAGTTGGAAGCACAGAATCGTCTAGAATGTCATTGTATGCTGTAGCATTAAGATTTCCCTTCACTGGAACTAAGGGGCCTAGCCAGAAGCATGAAAAACAGTCCCAGACCATTATTCCTCCAACTCAAAACATTAAGGTTGGCACTATGCATTCTGGCAGGTAGCGTTCTCCTGGCATCCGCCAATCCCAGATTCGTCCGTCGGACTGCCAGATGGTGAAGCGTGATTCGTCACTCCAGAGAACGCGTTTCCACTGCTCCAGAGTCCACAAACCGTTCTCGTGCTGATGTTGCTTCCAGAGGCAGTTTGGAGCTCAGTAGTGAGTGTTGCAAACGAGGACAGGCGATTTTTACACGTTACGTGCTTCAGCACTTCAGCTTGCATTTCGTACCACTTCGCAGCTGAGCCGTTGTTGCTCCTAGACGTTTCCACTTCACAATAACAGCACTTACAGTTGACCGGGGCAGCTGTAGCAGGGCAGAAATTTTACTAACTGACTTTTTGGAAAGGTGGCATCCTATGACTAGCCGGTTACCACCCGGTTACTCAACCCTACACCTTAGAGGCTGCTGCCCTATGTACATACTGTAGACATAGAAGGAATCACTGGTCACTTTAATGATGGAACACTAGTCACTTTAATAATGTTTACATACTGCTTTACTCATTTCATTTGTATATACTGTATTCTATCCTACTGTATAGATTCTATCCTCGTCCTAATATTTATATATGTCTTAATTGCATTCTTTACTTTTAGATTTGTGTGTATTGTTGTGAATTGTTAGATACTACTGCACTGTTGGAGCTAGGAACACAAGCATTTCGCTACACCCGCAATAACATCTGCTAAATATGTGTATGTGACCAATACAATTTGATTTGATTTGATGACGGTGCCACGTTGAAAGTCACTGAGCTCTTCAGTAAGGCCATTCTACTGCCAATGTTTGTCTGCATGGAGATTGCATGGCTTTGATGCTCAAATGTATACACCTGTGAGTAACAGGTGTGACTGAAATAGCCAAATCCAGTCATTTGAATGGGTGTCCACATACTTTTGTATATATAGTGTATCTCAATCTCCCCCCCCCCCATCCAGCCCCTCCCTTCTCCTTCTCCTCTTCCCTTACCTCTGTTTCTCCATGGGCAGGGTGGGGTCCACTTTGCCTGTCTCCGCCTTGGGTGTGGAGGTGGGGGAGGGAGGAGAGGAGGATGGGGAAAGTTTGGGAGTGGGAGAAGAGTGAGAGGTGGGAGAGGGGGGAGAGGAATGAGAGAGAGGCGAGGGAGGAGAGAGTTTGAGAATGGGGGAGGTAGGGGAGGAGGGAGAGGGGACGAGGACTTTCTTGTTCCAGGTCTTCTGTCTGAGGGTCTGCTGATGACTGAGAGTCTGCTGTCTGCTGGGTGGAGGAGCTTCCTCTTTAGGGGGCGAACTGCTCATTCCCTTCTTAAACTGGACTGAAGAGAGAGAGCGAGAGGAGAGAGAGAGAGAGAGAGAGAGAGAGAGAGAGAGAGAGAGAGAGAGAGAGAGAGAGAGAGAGAGAGAGAGAGAGAGAGAGAGAGAGAGAGAGAGAGAGAGAACTGTGTATTTTTGTGTATCATTGTTGTATCCAATATGTTCCCTCTCCTTCCCTCCCTCTACCTCCCTCCTTTTACCTCCCTCCCTCTGGAAAACATATATCTACCTGTCAGTGCTCTGACAATGTCCTCCTTCCTCCACTCCCAGGGTAGTTCATACTCTCCAGGGGGGCGAGGGTCTGACTCCGGCCGTGTCACAGGGATCCACACCCCTCCTGCCTCCCCCTCCGTCTCTAGCAGCCCCTCATAGGGAGTGTCGTAGATGTGGGGGGGTGTGGGCTTACCCCCTTCTCCATCTCCCTTGGGGAGCAGCACACACACCTTCAGCAGGTCCTTGGAGCCCCGCCTACGAATACCTACAAAGTCATAAGAACAATAACATAGTCACATGTTGATATCAAACCCTCAACTCAGCCATTGCAATATTACTGCTGATGTGACATAATTGTGATCCATTGTTCAGTTCTACAATCTTAGAAAAAAAATATGCTATCTGGAACCTAAAAGGGTTCTTTGGCTGTCCCCATAGGAAAACCCTTTGAAGAACCATTTTTGGTCCCAGGTAGAACCTTTTACACAGGGGGTTCTACATGGAACCCAAAATAGTTCTGCCTGGGACCAAGAAGGGTTCTACCTGGAACCAAAAAGGGTTATCCTATGGGTACAGCAGAAGAAACCTTTTGGAAGCCTTTTTTCTGAGAGTCTAACACACAACTTCGTAGCTTGTGATGTGGTCTGTGGAGGCCAGTCTGTGGAGGCCAGGCCGTCAGGTAGCCTGTGTGTCTGGGCTATTGTGTGACTAAACAATGGAGCTACGGGAAGAAAGGTCAACACAGTGCCTGATTGGCTGACAGAACGGACCTCTTCCTGAATTCTGGGAAGTGATTGGGTGAGACCAGGAGGAGGGGGGGGTCTTTTGGTTCTTTTCACACAAAAGTAAAGTAAAATGTAATGTAAAATGGAAGGGGTGGGGGGGAACAACTGGTGGCAACTTCCTTTCCAGAGAATGGGGTAAAGGAAACAGAGGCAGGAGACAGGAAGTCCAAGAGGAAGCTGCACCCATTGTCGCAGCACAACACCATTCCCATAGCAACCGCCCGTAGGGAAGGAAGTCAGGGGAGAGAGAGCGGAGGGTCTCGTTCTAGTCCGATCCTTTAAAAACCTTTTAGAGCAGTAGTCTACAACCTTGACTCTGGAGAGCTGCAGGGAGTGCAGGCTTTTGTTCCAGCCCAGCACTAACTCCAGCCCTGATTCCACTAATCAAGATCTCAATGATTAGTTGATTAACTGAGCCAGTGTGTATCAGCGCTGCGCTGGAACAAAAGCCTGGACTCCCTGTAGCTCTCCAGGACAAGATCTGACCCCTGACCTTTGACTTGACTGACCTGTGATGATGACCTGGGCGTCATAGGGCTCCATGTATCCATCGTTCTCTCCCTCCCTCTCCGCCTCCCTCTGCTCCCTCGTTTTCTCTGCGTCAAACGGGTCAGCATAGTCCTCCAGAATAATCAGCTACACAGCGGGAGAGAAGGTTTTTTTAAATGTATTTTTATTTAACCTTTATTTAACAAGGCAAGTCAGTTAAGAAAAAATTATTATTTACAATGACGGCCTACCCCAGCCAAACCCGGACGACGCTGGGCAAATTGTGTGCCGCCCTATGGGACTCCTAATCACGGCCAGATTGTGATACAGGGTCTGTAGTGATGCCTCTAGCACTGAGATGCAGTGCCTTAGACCGCTGCGCCACTCTACCTAACCTTCACAGTATTATACTGTAGGCCTTCTGCCAGAGTAACTGCAATAACCTATGTAATTACACTGTAACAGTCTAGTTGGTATGGAAACGTCTCCTTTACGATCTGGGAATGTTTCTTGGGGAATCTCCCCTGCTCTGTGCTCTGTGTGTGTCTTCCCTCCCATGGCTCTGTGTGTGTCTGAGTGTTTACGTGTCTGTCTGACTGCCTGTATGATCTTTATGAAAGTGGATCCAAAGCGATCTGAGCTACCTGTGGGAGAGCTACAGTCACAACAGTGTTAGGTGATATTATGCCTCAGACAAAGCCTTCACTGGGGGCAGAAATAGAGGAGGAGAAAGAGGTATAGTGTGTGTGTGTGTGTGTGTGTGTGTGTGTGTGTGTGAGTGCGTGCGTGTGTGTGTGTGTGACAGCAGTTAGGGGGAAAGGAAAGGAAGGGACACAGGAAGACAGACTGGGGGAATGAGGTTAGGTCTCATTGTGTGTTTTCTGTACGGCTGGTCCCGAGCGCTGTGGCATGAATGCAGCTGGTTCTAAAAGCACAGTGCATTGTGTGGTGAGGAAAGAAAGACAAGAGGGGGGAGGGAGGGGTAGAGACAAAGGCTGAGGTGGGAGAGAGATACTGATCACAACTCTCAGAGCTACAGTTCTTTCTTTATATCAGTGCACACATACATGTATGGAAGCTCGTTCCCTCCACCCAAAATAATAATAATCTGACTATGAGATAGTAAGTCATAATTATGAGATAGTAAGTAATTGTAATGAGATACTAAGTCATAATTATGAGATAGTAAGTCGTTATTATGAGACAATACGTCATAATCATGAGAGTAAGTCATAATAATGCGATACTAGGTCAGAATTCTGAGATAGTAAGTAATTATTAGGAGATACTAAGTCATAATTATGAGATAGTAAATCATTGTTATGAGATAGTTCATCATAATTATGAAATACGTTTAGGCAATCAGTATTACGTGAATCACACATTTTGTGTGTGTGTGTGTGCGCTTTTGTGTGTGTGTGAGAGAGAGCAAGAAAGAGAGAGAGAGAGAGAGAGGGAGAGAAACATGTCCATGAATTATAATCCACATAATAATTCACATTTCCTGTTGTTGCAGGATTATATATATTTTTTGTATTTATTAGGGATCCCCATTAGCTGCTACTCTTCCTGGGGTCCAAACATATTAAAGCACTTATATTACATATAAAACAAAAGATAAAACAGTACATCATATAACATTATTACACCTCTACATATCTACAATACAAAATGTTTAATAGCACCATACAACAATATCACTATGTGTGCGTATGCATGTGTCTGTACCTTTGTGTGTGTGTAAGATCCTACATCTGTATGTGAGAGTCCTTGTGTCTATGTATTTAAGAGTGGTTACATTTCTCCTGCCCCATTCCTCAGCTGTTTACCAAATAAAGTGGCGGGGAGTACGCTTTGTTCTTGTTTGAATCACAGATTTCCTTTTTAAAAGGGGTCGTGGCCTGCAGGACTTTTCAATGTCCATGATCCAGACTTATTATCTCATAATTATAAATATAATGAGCTTCCATATGCTTCCATACACATACCACAATAAACAACAGGATCAAATGTGAATTACAGTAAGCCTAATAACACTGTAGGGCTAATTATAGCATTATAGCATATATTGTTGCTGCCAAATGCCTTTTTCATTTTTGTTTGTTCGATCTAAGACTTTGTTGACAAAGATGTCAGTACCAAATCTGAGCCACTCACCATCGCTGATTTGATGTCCGCCTTCCCCCTCTCGTTTTCGAATCCCACCTGTTCACTTGTACCGCTGTTTTTGGGGCCCTTGTCCTGTTTGTCCACCTTGATCATCCTGCTGATGTACGCATGCGCCAAACTGGATGTCCTGGTGGGCCGATGCTCCTCAGATGCCCCCGTCTCGAGCTTGGAATTCTTCCTACTCTTCCCAGGGATGAGACTGTCCCAGATCTTACCGTCCTTAAACGAGTTCCCGCCAGTACCCGAGCCGTTCCGACCCAGTTCGATGGCCGAGTTTTTCCGGTTTCTCCCGGTCAGTATAGAGCCCATCCCTCCAGCACTTTCCTTGACCCGGTTCCCCTTCAGACTGGTCCCCGGGGTTAGCCCGTGTCTGGGTCGTGTTTGAGGGCCGGATTCGGAGGCTGAGCGGACGCGTTCGGTCCCGTTCTTCAGATTGATGGGGAAACTGAACCACTTTGCCATGGCTGGTTACGATCAATGACCGTTTTTTTCTTTCTAGCTTTGGCTTTAAACTTATCCTAATATAACACACTCACTTAGGTCTACGTAGTCTTACTTTTTATAAGTCATCCGCAATCGAGACACAGAGAATAGTTGGTAAGCCTACATAAAACTTTCCAAGCACATTCATCCACGACCACATAGGCCTACGTTTACGCACGGCGCGCCTGGTATCTTATCCGATTTACCCCTTTTGTGATGTTAATTTCTTTCAACAAATTATTCATAATGATTTCTACAGCATAAATTTGGTAGTAAATGTTCTCATAGAATTTCAACCCCAAACTTCACCCCATCTGTCGCTTGACCCACTTCTCTTTGTCGTTCCACGGTGCGTAAAGTTACCTCTCCTTTCATCGACTTGAAACGCCTATAATATCTATTTCTGACAGTCGCTTTCTCTTTATCTCGAAGCTATCCCCGCAGTTTAAAGAGTAATCTTTGGAGAGCGTAGAATCGGAAGAACTGGAAGTTTTTCTTCGCACTCACTAATGATGATCCCATTCCCGGAGCGACTGATGTATAGAGCGGGCTGTCAAAGCTGAGTGCTGGAGAGAGAAGTGCGTGTGTGAGAGAAAGAGTTTGGTGGAGTTGGGAAATGGGTGTGGTGGTGGACTAGCCTACAGCAGAATGGTCAAAAAACGCCTATAACTATGCCTATAGTAGGCTATTATTCACTAACAGGGAGGAGACAGGGCAGCTTTGGCAACGCATTTCTCAATTGATGGTCATTCTTAGCCAACATGTTGTGAATTTAATCATTAATTTGAGATTTTTTTAAAATTAATTGTTTTCCTACATTTATTTAGTAGTCATCATAGCCATATTACAACATAGCCAATATTTATTAATCAACATAGCCAATATTAACCTACATTGTATGAAGGTGGTGTGTGCAACACAACAGGCTGCAATTAAACATTTCATCCAAAAATATGAACACAGCTTGAATTCACATGTATGGGCACCACAATGAGTGAGAACAAATATTTTTTCAAAACAAGAAAATATGTCATTTGTGGGGAGAATTTTTCATCGAGGGAAAGATTCTCATGCTTTCGTTGACATTTCATCGGTCGATTCAGGTTACTATAATAAACTGTCCCCTAGTCCTCTGTCCTAATTTCCAATAACCTGTCATAACTAGGCCATGTGTGCTAAAGGCGCCCTCTGCCGGGGATATGGTAGATCAAGTGGAACGGTTAGACTATTTGGTTGGTTTGGTATGGGACGCGTGGAATTTGAGGAGCGCAAACTGATTCATGCACAAGTTGTGATGCGTTTCGTTTGTTTGTTTCTGCATTAGCTTACCTCATTCTTAGCAGTTAAAAAATTGTATTATGACAATCACAGCACTAGGCATTTTCATTCACAAAGACTTCTCCCCTGGGTCAATTTATCACAGATTGACAGACCAGACTCACCAATATTCAAAGCGGGCGCTGTCTAGAGCACCGCCTACTGCTATGTGTTCAACCAATACCTGTATTCCCTCTAGCGGGGCTGGGCGGTTCGTTTGACATCGGTCACAAAGGTAACAGGTTGGAGCTGTATATAACGAACTGTCTGTCTCGAAAAATTGATATACGCTGCTTTTTCAGAAGTATTTTCAGCCTGATTTAAACCTTGTTTTTATTAACACCAAGTAAAACAACAGAAGAGGACTCGAAAATAAATTGATGAGTTGTACTACTTTGGCCAAATAGCAGGTATGTTTTGGATGTTGTTTAGTTCGCTCTAGTTAGCTAACGTGTATAGTTAGCAAGCTAGCTACCGAACTAACCCAGTCAGCTAGCTAGCTAGTTATGACAGTATTTTAGGGTTAACTTGCTCATTACAGACACATAGCTAACTAATACATTTGCCCGCTCCGTCTTTGATAACTTGCTATCTTGTTGGTGTCTAACCTAAGTTAACTTTTAATGATGGCAGAACGGTGCTGGATAACGTCACTCAGAATTTAAATGCGAAGGTCACGGAGCAGGTGTAACATTGCAATGCCTCATCTAGATCTCTCCCGTAGTGAAATTCTCATTTAAAACCATGTGTACAGTCAGTGTACCCATCTGTCAATGTCACACATTCTCTTTTTACATGTCAGTTATTTGACGCTTTCTCAGAGCTCAACTTCAACAACTTGTCTCACTGCCTCTCTTCTCCCAACAAGTTTCACTTCAGCTAGATGAAACTGTGACGCATACACTGAAGAATTCAATGTAGCGAGTGAACTCTGTTCAAAAGAGACCCAGCATATGTTATCTAAGCTATTTACCATTCTCTGTCATTTTATTGGCCAACATTCAGTGATTACTCATGGAGATGTGGCCTACAGAAAGTGGCAAGGGTGTTGTCTCATCTGATGCAAGATCACAGGTGTTAGGTGTTTGATAAGATGTTGATACGAATTAAAACTTTACATTGATGTCTATTCATTATTGTGGCTGTTAGCATGTATAATTGAACACAGCAGTGTATTGATGACCGATGGGAGAAAGCTCAGCCTGAGGGCCCTTTTTTACTGTTGCCACAGGCACAGTTACAGAGAGGGAGGGAGGAAGAGAGAGAGATGACTGTTTACAGATTGGTTGCTCTTAGAGCGAGCGGTGTCTGGTGTAAGTCAAGAATGTAATAAAGAGGCAGCATGGATGAATGAAGGGATGAATTGCCAATCACCAAGGAAACAGTCTTAACTGAAGGACTGTCTTGGGGACCCAAGTTGGTGTGGTATTTACATTTTCTAATGACACCAGCTAATGATAATAACACACATATACAGTACCAGTCAAAAGTTTGGACACACCTACTCATTCAAGGGTTTTTCTTCAGTTCAGAAGAGTTTGTGCATATATTATGACATTTTGTGACTCTTTTTTTGTGTTAGTTTTGGACTTTTTTCTTTTTGGCTGTTCGGCCACAGTTTTTCTCGAGGCAAGCCGAAGTCGGTAGCCGAAGTCGGTAGCCGAAGTCGGTAGCACCGTCCCTTACCTTTCTCTCTAAAGTACATAGTGTGATGCACTGGCTAAACAGAAGCCTGTTGGTCTTAACCTCAGACAAGTATCCACAGTCAATCTCTGATGCAGGTCCGGTCAGCTGCCTCATGTACTTCTCTCCAGAGAGAGACAGAGATTTGGAACCCAGGGGAGGGATAGAGAGGTTAGGGAGATGGAGAGGTTAGGGAGATGGAGAGGTTAGGGAGATGGAGAGGTTAGGGAGATGGTGAGAGGGGGAGGTTAGGGAGATGGTGAGAGGGAGAGGTTAGGGAGATGGTGAGAGGGAGAGGTTAGGGAGATGGTGAGAGGGGGAGGTTAGGGAGATGGTGAGAGGGAGAGGTTAGGGAGATGGTGAGAGGGAGAGGTTAGGGAGATGGTGAGAGGGAGAGGTTAGGAAGGTGAGAGGAGGTGGAGATGGTGAGGGAGAGGTTAGGGAGATGGTGAGAGGGAGAGGTTAGGGAGATGGTGAGAGGGAGAGGTTAGGGAGATGGTGAGAGGGAGATGGTGAGAGGGAGAGTTTAGGGAGATGGTGAGAGGTTAGAGAGATGGTGAGAGGTTAGGGAGATGGTGAGAGAGAGGTTAGAGAGAGGTTAGCGAGAGGGTCAGGTGCAGAACAGTGATAAAAGCGAGGCAAATAGACAGCCAGATGGAGGGAGGGAAAGATGGAGAGGGCGAGGGGGAAGAAGAGTGTTGCATTCCCAGAATTTCTGCCCTCATTTTCTGCACCACGTCGTTTGGACAATAGGATGGGCTCCCCCTCTGTCCCCTGACAGTCTCTCCTTACCCTGGCCCTCTCCTCTCCACTGTCCCCTTTCACTGCTTAGCAGCTGAACTGGCCTGTTGGAAGTGGCTTGACACACTGACACCCAGAAAGATTGGAAGAGAGAGAGAGGCATAGAAAGGGAGATGGAATGAGAGAGGGAAATGGTTGGGGTCCACTCCTGTGTTCCTGTTATGTTTGGTCCTATTCAATGCTCCCTGCTGAGACTGAGCCTCTGTGTCTCACACGCGCGCAAGCAAGCAGTGTTTCCCAATATTTTTCAGTACCAGGGACAGGCAAGCAATGCTCCTCCCTCCTTAGAGTTGCCAAGTGCCTAGATTAAACTGTAGAATGGAATAAATCAATGTGAGGAGGTCAACAACATACTCCCTAGGACCAGGGATTGAGAAACACTGCTTTAAACTCAGCCTCTAAAACTGATTATGGATGATTAGCCTATACATGCAGAAAGAAAGGTTGGCGTTGAAGATCCTTTGTGTCTGTTGACCTATATTTGAAATAAATAGCCTAGGCTTTCTGTTGCCCTCTGTCTGAAATACCTAACTTGTAGCTGTCTTTCTGTTGCCTCTGTATCAAATACCTAACTTGTAGCTGTCTTTCTGTTGCCTCTGTCTGAAAGACCTAACTTGTAGCTGTCTTTCTGTTGCCTCTGTCTGAAAGACCTAACTTGTAGCTGTCTTTCTGTTGCCTCTGTCTGAAAGACCTAACTTGTAGCTGTCTTTCTGTTGCCTCTGTCTGAAAGACCTAACTTGTAGCTGTCTTTCTGTTGCCTCTGTCTGAAAGACCTAACTTGTAGCTGTCTTTCTGTTGTACTCTGTCTGAAAGACCTAACTTGTAGCTGTCTTTGGCACCTCTTCACCACCACTTGCCACTTAGCCATTAGGAGGTGTGTGTGTGTGTGTGTGTGTGTGTGTGACTGTGTTTGTGTCACGGTCGTCTGCACTAATGTACAGTTACGGGGTGCTTTTTCATTGGCACACTTTGGATGGCTGTCTTAGGGCGAGGTATGCGCTAAGTGATGAGCTGAACTGTCTACACACACTAGAGTTGTAACGATTATGGAATTTGGGGTAACGATTAATTGTCATGCAAATGGTCATGGTTATTGTCATTTTTGTTGCAAAAATGTTGTGAGCTTATAATGCATCTGTAAAAATGAGTTAGGACATACTTAATGAATACCACACAGCTTTGGTGACAACCCTGTCTAAAAAACCAATGGAATTGACCACTTGGAACGTTTGGAAATGAACCTTCTCCTTCCGATTGTGCCATTCTGCTTGTAAAATTATTAAAAACTTTCCCACTTCATGTAAAAATAGAAAAACTGCTATTGAGTAAACAATCTACTTGAATATAAAGTTGAATCCCCTCTCTACTAAAATTAATGTATTAAGACGATTTATAACGATTATAATTTTTAGTTCGTTATTGTCCTTAATTGTCGGTTACATGATTATACGATAATTGTGCCAAGCCTCAAACACACACACACACCCACCCACCCACCCACCTAGTTGGATTGACAGATTAACTGCAACCTCCTTATTAATGTTGTCTTACTCATATGGCACACCACTCTGTTTCAAATAGTCTACCTCATCGCTGAGGGAGAGGTATGGTTAGGCTACCTCAACGCTGAGGGAGAGGTATGGTTAGGCTACCTCATCGCTGAGGGAGAGGTATGGTTAGGCTACCTCAACGCTGAGGGAGAGGTATGGTTAGGCTACCTCAACGCTGAGGGAGAGGTATGGTTAGGCTACCTCAACGCTGAGGGGGAGGTATGGTTAGGCTACCTCAACGCTGAGGGAGATGGTGTACTTAAACTCTCTCTCCCTCTCTCACTCTCTCCCTCTCCCTGAATAGGTTCAGAGAGCCAGGGCTTTGATTTATACTGGACGCCATATATAAACTGCACCCAAGATCTTCACTGACCCGCTTTACAACACCACTGATCACCTGTGAGCGTGTGTGCGTGCTTGTACACAATTAATTCCAGAGTGTGTATGAGGAGTGCAGGCATGTGTGGGGGCAGGGCTTCCTATCCACAGGAACAAGAGCATGACATTGGTGTTATCACCACCACGGCACACACTGATAAGAAAGGAGAAACTGTGTACTCTCTGTTTTTGTGTGTTTCAGTGAGAGAGAGAGGGAAGCAGTGGGAGAATGAAAGTTTGTCTGTGCGTGAAAGAGGGAGAGGAGGAGAGAGCGAGAGAGAGAACGAGTGGGACCGGGGTCAGTGCCTGTTGTTGTAGTTGGTTGGTTAGTGCAAAGGAGACATGTTAATGAGGCATGCAGTGTAATGACCTAGTGATGAGAGCTGACCATGTTAATGAGGCATGCAGTGTAATGACCTAGTGATGAGAGCTGACCATGTTAATGAGGCATGCAGTGTAATGACCTAGTGATGAGAGCTGACCATGTTAATGAGGCATGCAGTGTAATGACCTAGTGATAGAGCTGACCATGTTAATGAGGCATGCAGTGTAATGACCTAGTGATGAGAGCTGACCATGTTAATGAGGCATGCAGTGTAATGACCTAGTGATGAGAGCTGACCATGTTAATGAGGCATGCAGTGTAATGACCTAGTGATGAGAGCTGACCATGTTAATGAGGCATGCAGTGTAATGACCTAGTGATGAGAGCTGACCATGTTAATGAGGCATGCAGTGTAATGACCTAGTGATGAGAGCTGACCATGTTAATGAGGCATGCAGTGTAATGACCTAGTGATGAGAGCTGACCATGTTAATGAGGCATGCAGTGTAATGACCTAGTGATGAGAGCTGACCATGTTAATGAGGCATGCAGTGTAATGACCTAGTGATGAGAGCTGACCGTGTTAATGAGGCATGCAGTGTAATGACCTAGTGATGACAGCTGACCGTGTTAATGAGGCATGCAGTGTAATGACCTAGTGATGAGAGCTGACCATGTTAATGAGGCATGCAGTGTAATGACCTAGTGATGAGAGCTGACCATGTTAATGAGGCATGCAGTGTAATGACCTAGTGATGAGAGCTGACCATGTTAATGAGGCATGCAGTGTAATGACCTAGTGATGAGAGCTGACCATGTTAATGAGGCATGCAGTGTAATGACCTAGTGATGAGAGCTGACCATGTTAATGAGGCATGCAGTGTAATGACCTAGTGATGACAGCTGACCGTGTTAATGAGGCATGCAGTGTAATGACCTAGTGATGACAGCTGACCGTGTTAATGAGGCATGCAGTGTAATGACCTAGTGATGAGAGCTGACCATGTTAATGAGGCATGCAGTGTAATGACCTAGTGATGACAGCTGACTGTGTTAATGAGGCATGCAGTGTAATGACCTAGTGATGACAGCTGACCATGTTAATGAGGCATGCAGTGTAACGACCTAGTGATGACAGCTGACCGTGTTAATGAGGCATGCAGTGTAATGACTTAGTGATGACAGCTGACCGTGTTAATGAGGCATGCAGTGTAATGACCTAGTGATGACAGCTGACCATGTTAATGAGGCATGCAGTGTAATGACCTAGTGATGACAGCTGACTGTGTTAATGAGGCATGCAGTGTAATGACCTAGTGATGACAGCTGACCATGTTAATGAGGCATGCAGTGTAATGACCTAGTGATGAGAGCTGACCATGTTAATGAGGCATGCAGTGTAATGACCTAGTGATGAGAGCTGACCGTGTTAATGAGGCATGCAGTGGAATGACCTAGTGATGAGAGCTGACCATGTTAATGAGGCATGCAGTGGAATGACCTAGTGATGACAGCTGACCATGTTAATGAGGCATGCAGTGTAATGACCTAGTGATGAGAGCTGACCATGTTAATGAGGCATGCAGTGTAATGACCTAGTGATGAGAGCTGACCATGTTAATGAGGCATGCAGTGTAATGACCTAGTGATGAGAGCTGACCGTGTTAATGAGGCATGCAGTGGAATGACCTAGTGATGAGAGCTGACCATGTTAATGAGGCATGCAGTGTAATGACCTAGTGATGACAGCTGACCATGTTAATGAGGCATGCAGTGTAATGACCTAGTGATGACAGCTGACGTGGCACAGGTCACCATAGAGCAAGACAGAGAGGGAGGGGGGAACTCCTGAGACATTTCAACACATGAACAGTCAGACATCAACAGTCTAAAAACATCAGAGATGAAGATCAAGTGATAAAGGGGCATCGAGAGAGGGAGGGAGGGAGACTGAGTTGACGGAATGAGGGAAACGGAGGGAGGATCATTCACAAGGAGTGGCTTTGGATCATGTGTGATTACAGTTGAGTGATCTAATAAAGATCCTAGATTGAGGAAGGAGACTCACCTTTGCTGGGCTGGTTGGGCAGGGCTGGCCTAGGCAGGGATTTCGAAGGAAAAGAGGAAACTAAACCAAGTGGAAGTAAAGAGAGAGCGAGCGAGTACACTGGGAGAAGTGTGTGACACACACGTAAGGGGAGTCAGAGAGTGGGAAGTAGTGTGTGTGTTTCCAGGTTAATGAATAATGAAGGTCAATAAGAACAAAGTCTGTTCTAAAGCAACTCCACTGAGACTCATTCTCTCACACACCTTTTGTAACTTGCAAACACAATACAAACACACACAGTCCACTTTCTCTGTGTCTGCATGACATTCATACCAGTCAGATATTCAGTTTACATACTTTCCCGGGAGAGCAAACAATAAATGACTGCTGTCACATTCACTTCTTTAAAGTATGAGACTTGGAATAGCTGTACTGATATTGTCTCTTCCCCTCTTGCTGTCTCCCCTCCTCCTCTGCCCCCGTCCCCGCTCTCGCTCCCTCTCTCTCTCCCTCCCCAGTATGAGTACTCCGTCGTCAGGTCGTAAGAGCCCCGTTGACTACGGGGTTCAGATCCGCTTCATCAGTGACTCTGGAGGGGGGATCCCCTCAACCCAGCCCAGACCCAAGCCCCCCTCCACTTCGAAGTACGGGGTGGCTGTCAGGGTCCAGGGCATCGCCGGACAGCCCTATGTGGTTCTGAAGGACGGGGGCCCGAAGGGAGATTCGTACGGGGTGCAGCTCCGTACCCACTACCCCCGGGTTGCAGCAGTCTGCCCGCAGGAGAGACAGAGAGGAGGGAGGGGGCAGGGAGGAGCGGGAGAGGGGGGAGGAGGAGGGCAGGGAGGGGCGCTACGCAGGGCACAGTCACATGGTTCATTACTGGAGAGTGAGGGGGGAGGAGGATTTGGGAGACCACCAGGGGATGGGAGGTCTGGTAGCTATGGGAACCTGGATGGAGGGATTGGGGTCGCGGAAGAGAGAACGGATGGAGGAGGGGTGAGGGAGGGGGGTATGGAGAGGAATGTAATGTGTGGGTCGTATCAGTCCGGGATCAATGGGTCACTGGGGAGGGGAGGGGGGAGTCAGTTTGCCCTTGACCTCCATCCTTCCCAAACAGTGCAGCCCCACCTGACCACGGAAAACCCCCACCCCCAGACCCCCCCTTACCCAGCACAGCCCCACCGCCAGAACCCTGTCAACAGACTGATCAGCAGGTTTGACGGCAGCAGCAGTACCAGAGGACAACAGAGGGGGCGCTCTCCTGTAGCAGAGGACCCTAGAGACACCGCCTCTCCTTCCCACGCCCCCAACCCCTACTCCTCCCCTCCCTCCTCCACTCACTGCAGCCTGGGGCAGGGCCAAGGCTCCGTCGGCAAGGCAACGGTCAAACCAGCCAATCCGTGGGCTCCGCCAGGGAGGTTTGTCGCTGTGGAGACGCCGTCAGCCAATCGGACAGACCCTCTGGTAAGAGACTGGACAAGAGGGGAGAGCGGTTACTAACTAGTACACTATCAGTACCTCCAGTAAAGTTTAAAAACGTACTAACACTGAGCTCTGTCTAAAGGTGACCCCTGACCTTCTGCTTCAGAGTTCAGAGGTCACCAGTGAGGAGGAGCAGGTCATGCAGACCATCTACAGCATCCTCAGAGAAGGGTACAGCATTTATCTTACTGTGTCATTCACCATTACTTCAGGCCAGTTATCAACATCCTTCTGACCGTGTGTGTTTGACCTGTTGTTCTTCACCCCTCAGGACTAGTGAGAGTGACTCGATCATCAGACACAAAGTCAGGGTGATTTTCCAGAAGATCCAGGGACTCAAGGTACTTTAATATACATCTCTATACACCTGAGTAGTACTGGACTCAAGAATTCATACCCTTTGACTTATTCTACATTTGTGACCACAGGCTCGATTCAGTCCTATGTAGCAAAATTTGAAATAGTGTTTTTTACATTGGATAAAAGTAGAGACTCAGAGCTAGAAAATGGTATGTCATACACTACAGATGAGGAACAATGGGAAAGTAATTCTGCTTTGAAAGTTGATAAACTTCCTCAATTTTGAGAAAATGACCCTTGAATGTTTTGGTACACCTACTGGAGAGCTCTTCTTTGTCTACACCCATTCAGCACTTTCACACCCTCTTAAGCTTTAGCCCCACCCATCTCTTTAAGGATTCACATGTGAGGCCATGTACTTAACAACCAAAGATTTCAAGACTAAAGGCTGGTTTATACTACGGGTGTGTTCATAAATTTAATCTGGAGTGTGCTCTGAGCGTTCGTAAACTGAGCGTTGTCAGATTGTCCGTTCGTAAATTCAGAGCGTTTCGCTCTCGGAGCATTCAGAGCGCACACTGGAGTAGAGTTGATCCGAGCGTTCTGTCCTAACAACAGCAGTCAAGCACCCAAGCTAACTGGCTAACGTTGGCTAGCTTGCTAGCTACTTCCAGACACAAATGAGAGAACAGGTCACTGACCAGTTTACTCGCCCTAGCAGAGCTGGTTAGGCTGTTTTTATGTTATTCAGAGCGCTGGTGACTGCAACTGTGCTGCTGGCAACAATTTAATTACGCTTTTTTGCCAATGTTTACTGACACCGGCCATATTCAACGGCTGTTGAGCGTTCGTAAATTCGTCAGTTATTCTGCGCTCTGGCACACTCAGACGAGAGTGCTCTGAAATCGGAGTAGATAGCCAGAGCGAATTTACCAGCTACATCTATCGACAGTTGTCGCAGTGACATGAACATTCTATTGAAATGGTTACTTGCATAGTGGAGTCTTTTGTTTAGACATGTAGCTAGCTAACTAGTGAAACAATGAATCATAATCACAACTCATGAAGTTACTACCCTGCATGAATCTGCAGGTAGCTAACCAACCAGGTTCAATGTTACCTAGCTAACATTAGGCTATAACTAGCAATGCAAATGGCTCTGAGATACGAATAATATTACTACACAGATCATACACGTAACATTAGCTAGCGAGCCAGCCAGCTAACGTTAGCTAGCTAACAGTACAGTTTAACTTGAAATGAAAACGACTTTCTGACAAAATTAGAAACGTGTAATATCTGAAAATGTAGCTAGCTAGACTCTCTTACCCGTATACATGGTTGAACGCTTCTCCCTCTCTGTCACGGATGCCATGGTTGTCCTTAGTTTGAAGATGTAATCCAGAGACAGGTGTTTGATACCACAGCCTTCTGTGTGTTCTCTTTTTGACTCCGTCTGCATATTTGCAATCAAACGCCAGAATTTTCTCCATCTCCTTAGCTATCATACTCTAATTCCACTGATTTCAAAACTCAGTCCTCCAGAAATTGGAGTGCAACATTTATGAAGTTCTACTACGTGATATATTTTCAAAAAAGCTGCTTTAGAAAGGATTACCTACACATACCGGCCAGCTCACGTTATAGACAGAAGCGTGCTACATGGCAGACCAATCCGAACTCATTTCTCGGCATGTCCAGCCCTCTCATTATCTCAGCCAATTATGGCTAGCGGGAAGGTTGCTGTCTTTTTCCGTGGCTAAACCAACTAGGCTCGTAATCTAACCATTTTATTCATATTTACAGATGGCATACAAGTTTGTTATAATGGCACATGAAAGTTCACATTTCTGGCCAAAAACGCATTTTGATAAAAAATTACTTTACGTTCAAATGGCTCTCCTGTGTAGTGACGCGCGACATACGCCTAGTTTCCTCAAACGAGTCACATTTTGTTGTGTTACTTCCTGATTTCAAAATGGATTAATGCTGCAATATGTAACTTTTTGGGCGACCTGACCAAATTCACATAGAAATGTGAGCTATAGATCTGTCATCCTCATTGAAAGCAAGTCTAAGAATCTATTTATTGTGGCCATCGAGATGTTAGCTATTAAAATCAGATCCAACAATAATATCAGGGGATTAGAAATCCAGGGCTTAAAAACAAAGGTGTCATTGTATGCTGATGATTCATGTTTTCTTTTAAATCCACAACTAGAATCACTCCACAGCCTCATAGAGGATCTAGATACATTTTCTAACCTCTCTGGATTACAACCAAGTTATGACAAATGTACTATATTACGTATTGGATCAATAAAAAATACAATTTTTACATTGCCATGTAGTTTACCAATAAAATGGTCTGATGTGGATATACTCGGAATACATATCCCAAAGGAAATAAATGATCTCACTTCAATAAATTATAATAGAAAGTTAGCAAAAATAGATAAGATCTTGCTACCATGGAAAGGTGGGTGCCTGTCAATTTGTGGAAAAATCACCCTGATTAACTCTTTAGTATTATCCCAGTTTACCTATTTGCTTATGGTCTTGCCTACGCCTAGCGAACAGTTTCTTTAATTATATGAGAAAAAAATATTCCATTTTATTTGGAACGGCAAGCCAGACAAAATTAAACGGGCCTATTTATATAATGAATATGAATTCGGAGGACAGAAATTATTAAATATTAAAGCATTAGACCTATCACTAAAAGCTTCAGTCATACAAAAGTTATACTTAAATCCGAACTGGTTCTCAAGCAAATTAGTAAGATTGTCTCACCCAATGTTAAATTTCAATTTAATCCTCCAGAAACTCCAGAACAAATAATGCAACAAATATTGTGGTTAAACTCAAATATACTAATTGACAAAAAGCCTTTTTTTTTTGACAAAATGTTTATAAAATGTATAATCTTTGTAAATGATATCATCGGTAGGACTGGTGGGGTTATGTCGCACATGCAGCTAACAAAAACATATGGAAATGTCTGCTCTACCCAAAATTACAACCAAATAATTGCAGCCTTACCGCAAAAATGGAAGAGGAAAGTGGAAGGAGGAGAAAGTAAGGAACTTGTCTGTTGGCCTTGCATTAAAGAACATAATTGGTTAAGGAAAACTGTGATAAATAAAAAGGTATATCAGTTTCATTTTTAAGGACCAAAGGATTGACAGCCGTCCCATATAGATTGCAAAATAGTTGAGAAGAGATTTTTGACGTACCGATCCCATGGCATAGTGTTTATGAACTGATACGCAAAACGACACCGGATTCAAAACTTAGAATCTTTCCATTTAAATTTGTATATAAAATTCTTGCTACCAATAGAATGTTATTTACAGTGGGGGAAAAAGTATTTAGTCAGCCACCAATTGTGCAAGTTCTCCCACTTAAAAAGATGAGAGGCCTGTAATTTTCAGCATAGGTACACGTCAACTATGACAGACAAAATGAGATTTTTTTTCTCCAGAAAATCACATTGTAGGATTTTTAATGAATTTATTTGCAAATTATGGTGGAAAATAAGTATTTGGTCACCTACAAACAAGCAAGATTTCTGGCTCTCACAGACCTGTAACTTCTTCTTTAAGAGGCTCCTCTGTCCTCCACTCGTTACCTGTATTAATGGCACCTGTTTGAACTTGTTATTAGTATAAAAGACACCTGTCCACAACCTCAAACAGTCACACTCCAAACTCCACTATGGCCAAGACCAAAGAGCTGTCAAAGGACACCAGAAACAAAATTGTAGACCTGCATCAGGCTGGGAAGACTGAATCTGCAATAGGTAAGCAGCTTGGTTTGAAGAAATCAACTGTGGGAGCAATTATTAGGAAATGGAAGACATACAAGACCACTGATAATCTCCCTCGATCTGGGGCTCCACGCAAGATCTCACCCCGTGGGGTCAAAATGATCACAAGAACGGTGAGCAAAAATCCAAGAACCACACGGGGGGACCTAGTGAATGACCTGCAGAGAGCTGGGACCAAAGTAACAAAGCCTACCATCAGTAACACACTACGCCGCCAGGGACTCAAATCCTGCAGTGCCAGACGTGTCCCCCTGCTTAAGCCAGTACATGTCCAGGCCCGTCTGAAGTTTGCTAGAGTGCATTTGGATGATCCAGAAGAGGATTGGGAGAATGTCAGATGAAACAAAAATAGAACTTTTTGGTAAAAACTCAACTCGTCGTGTTTGGAGGACAAAGAATGCTGAGTTGCATCCAAAGAACACCATACCTACTGTGAAGCATGGGGGTGGAAACATCATGCTTTGGGGCTGTTTTTCTGCAAAGACTGTGAGAGACGGAATCTAAAACAAAAATCCAGAAAATCACATTATATGATTTTTAAGTAATTAATTTGCATTTTATTGCATGACATAAGTATTTGATCACCTACCAACCAGTAAGAATTCCGGCTCTCACAGACCTGTTCGTTTTTCTTTAAGGAGCCCTCCTGTTCTCCACTCATTACCTGTATTAACTGCACCTGTTTGAACTCGTTACCTGTATAAAAGACACCTGTCCACACACTCAATCAAACAGACTCCAACCTCTCCACAATGGCCAAGACCAGAGAGCTGTGTAAGGACATCAGGGATAAAATTGTAGACCTGCACAAGGCTGGGATGGGCTACAGGACAATAGGCAAGCAGCTTGGTTAGAAGGCAACAACTGTTGGCGCAATTATTAGAAAATGGAAGAAGTTCAAGATGACGGTCAATCACCCTCGGTCTGGGGCTCCATGCAAGATCTCACGTCGTGGGGCATCAATGATCATGAGGAAGGTGAGGGATCAGCCCAGAACTACACGGCAGGACCTGGTCAATGACCTGAAGAGAGCTGGGACCACAGTCTCAAAGAAAACCATTAGTAACACACTACGCCGTCATGGATTAAAATCCTGCAGCGCACGCAAGGTCCCCCTGCTCATGCCAGCGCATGTCCAGGCCCGTCTGAAGTTTGCCAATTACATCTGGATGATCCAGAGGAGGAATGGGAGAAGGTCATGTGGTCTGATGAGACAAAAATTGAGCTTTTTGGTCTAAACTCCACTCGCCGTGTTTGGAGGAAGAAGAAGGATGAGTACAACCCCAAGAACACCATCCCAAACGTGACGCATGGAGGTGGAAACATCATTCTTTGGGGATGCTTTTCTGCAAAGGGGACAGGACGACTGCACCGTATTGAGGGGAGGATGGATGGGGTCATGTATCGCGAGATCTTGGCCAACAACCTCCAACCTCCTTCCCTCAGTAAGAGCATTGAAGATGGGTCGTGGCTGGGTCTTCCAGCATGACAACAACCCGAAACACACAGCCAGGGCAACACACTCCGTAAGATGCATTTCAAGGTCCTGGAGTGGCCTAGCCAGTCTCCAGACCTGAACCCAATAGAAAATCTTTGGAGGGAGCTGAAAGTCTGTATTGCCCAGCGACAGCCCCGAAACCTGAAGGATCTGGAGAAGGTCTGTATGGAGGAGTGGGCCAAAATCCCTGCTGCAGTGTGTGCAAACCTGGTCAAGACCTACAGGAAACATATGATCTCTGTAATTGCAAACAAAGGTTTCTGTAGCAAATATTAAGTTCTGCTTTTCTGATGTATCAAATACTTATGTCATGCAATAAAATGCAAATTAATTACTTAAAAATCATACAATGTGATTTTCTGGATTTTTGTTTTAGATTCCGTCTCTCACAGTGTACCTATGATAAAAATGACAGACCTCGACATGCTTTGTATGTAGGAAAACCTGCAAAATCGGCAGTGTATCAAATACTTGTTCTCCCCAGTGTGTGTGTGTGTGTGTGTATATATTACATTTACATTTAACATTTAAGTCATTTAGCAGACGCGCTTATCCAGAGCGACTTACAGTTAGTGAGTGCATACATTATTTTTTTATTTTTCATACTGGCCCCCCGTGGGAATCAAACCCACAACCCTGGTGTTGCAAATGCCATGCTCTACCAACTGAGCTACATATGTGTGTGTGTGTGTTATATATATATATATATATATATATATATATATATATATATAACATGGGGGATTGGAAGTGATGCAGACAATTACATTGATGGAAGTTACAATCTATCTGCAATATTAAGCTGGTCTACCCCCAATAATATAAATAAAGTCTTAAGAAGCGGTAGATCTGTTCTATGTACGTCTTTTACTTTACTTGCGTCTTTTACTTTCGGTTTTGTACACCAGCTGAAAATGTGTATTTATTTGCAAAGATATTTCACAGCGGTTTAGATGGTACAATGATTCTCGACATTATACATTGCTTGTTTTGTCACAAACTGAAATTATGCAAACTATTAGAATATTAGCAAGCAGGAAATGGCGGAGCCATTTCTGCATATTGCAACTTTAAATATATATATTTTTCAAAACCATCTACACAATACCACCATAATCACTAGAAATCATTTTTTTAGATTGTTTAGCAAATGTATTGCAAATGAAATGCATAAATATCTAATTTACATAAGTATTCACACCACTTTGCAATGACACTCCAAATTGAGCTCCTGTGTATCCAATTTCCTTTGATCATCCTTGATGTCACTACAACTTGGAGCCCACCTGTGGCCAATTCAATTGTTTGGACATGATTTAGAAAGAAACATACCTGTCTATATATGGTCGTCTATATAGGGTCCTACAGTTGACAGTGCATGTCAGAGCAGAAACTATACCATGAAGTCCAAGGAACTGTCTCTCCGAAAATAGAATTGTGATGAGGCATATGTCTGGGGAAGGGTGTAAAACAATTTTTAGTGTTGAAAGCTTCCAAGAGCACAGTGGGCTCTATCATTGCGAAATAATATAAAAAATATGGAAGTACCCAGACTCTGCCTAGAGCTGGCCGTCCAACCAAACAGCAATCAGGCAAAAATTACTTTGGTCAGGGAGGTGACCAAGAACCCAATGACCACTCTGACAGAACTACAAGAGTTCCTTGGCTGAGATGGGAGAACCTGCCAGAAGGACAACAGTCACTACAGCACTTCACACCATTCTGAGCTTTATGGGAGTGGCCAGACGGAAGCCACTCCTAAGAAAAAAGGGACACCAGGAGCACACCTGGAGTTTGCAAAAAGGCATGTGAAAGACTGAGAGCATAAGGCAAAATATTATGTGGTCTGATGAGAAAAAAAGTTGATATCTTTGGCCTGAATGCAAAGCACTATGTCTGGAGAAAACCAGGCACAACTCATCACCCGTGTAACACCATTCATACCGTGAAGCATAGTGGTGGCAGCTTCAAATGAAATTGTATTTGTCACATACACGTGTTTAGCAGATGTTATTGCGGGTGTAGCGAAATGCATCATGCTATGGGGATGCTTTTCAGCGGCAGGGACTGGGAGACAGGTAAGGATAGAGGGAACAATGAATGGAGCCAAATACAAGCAAATTCTTGATGAGAACCTGCTTCAGAGTGCGAATGACCTTAGACTGGGGTGAAGATTTAAGCACACAGCCAAAGCAACGCTGGCATGGCTTCAGAACAAGAATGTGAAAGTCCTTGAGTGGCCCAGCCAAAGCCCAGACTTAAATCTCATTTGAAAATATGTGGAAGAACTTGAAGATTACTATTCACAGCCGCTCCCCCATCTAACTTAACAGAGTTTGAGAAAATCTGCAAGGAGGAATGGCTGAAAATCCACAGATCCAGATGTGCAAAGCTGAGGAGGTGTGATGTGTGGGGGTGCTTTGCTGTTGACATTGTCAGTGATTTATTTCGAATTCAAGGCACACCAAACCAGCATGGCTACCACAGCATTCTGCAGCGATACACCATCCCATCTGGTTTGCGCTTAGTGGGACTGTCATTTTGTTTTTCAACAGGACAATGACCCAACACACCTCCAGGCTGTGTAAGGGCTATTTGACCAAGAAGGAGAGTGATCGAGTGCTGCATCAGATGACCTGGCCTCAACAATCACCTAACCTCAACCCAATTGAGATGGTTTGGGATGAGTTGGACCGCAGAGTGATGGAAAAGCAGCCAACAAGTGCTAAGCATATGTGGGAACTCCTTCAAGACTGTTGGAAAAGCATTCCAGGTGAAGCTGGTTGAGAGAATGCCAAGAGTGTGCAAAGCTGTCAGGCAAAGGGTGGCTACTATATATATTTATTTTGATTTTAACACTTTTTTGGTTACTACATGATTCCATATGTGTTATTTCATAGTTTTGATGTCTTAACTATTATTATACAATGTAGAAAATAGTAAAAATAAAGAAAAACCCTGGAATGAGTAGCTGTGTCCAAACTCTTGACTGGTAGTGTATATCTACAGAAAAAAGGCAGATCCTGCTTCTGTTGCCTGTTTGGTTGATAGCCTACTGATTCCGTGAGCACCAAGCCTCACGCAGCAATTTCACAAATCCATCTGTGTTTAATCTTTGCTATGCTGTAATAAGGGCTTTACACTTTTCATTAGACCAGCCTCTGGTATTATTTATTTAGTGTTTACACTGTTCCAAATTGTCAGAAAAAAATGTTTGTTGTTATTATTATTATTATTATTATTATTATTATTATTATTATGATCATTATAATAATAAGTAATGTCATTATCATTACTAGGCTTAGTATAGTAGCCTTGTATAACCACCATCGAGCTGTAGGCCTAAGAGCGCATCCTGTTTAGTCTTAATACCGTAACTTACTTAGGCCTATATTTCAATACTTTATATAGGCTACTGTATCAATCATGTCATCACACAGCATACGAGTCATTCATGATGTGAAATGCAATCAAACATTTTAGATTGAAAATAAAATAACAAAGCGACCATTGAATAATTAGCGTAAACAATAAATAGGCGTAAACCGCTACATTTCGAGAAATTGCATTCACGAATGAATGCGACTGTTTTTAGTCTTTGCTGTAATAAAGGCTTGACAAAACTAAAAAACGACTTATTTTATTTAGTGTTTACATTGTTCCAAACGGGAACAAGGGTTGAGGGAATAGGGAATGTTTTTCCTAAACAAATTAGGGATTTCTGTAACAACTTTTCATTCAGAAATGGCTATAATTATGTTTCAGCTTAAGCAACACGGACAGCACTATACACACTGATGTTCTGTGGTGGTCGCTGCAGCAGGGAGGAGAGCTGAGACAACGGGTGCTAGTCACAAAGTCACTCACTTTTTTTTGCGCAGCAAGTCTGAGACAGTCGGCACAATCAAATCAATTGCGGTTGGAGTCCCTCTAATCATTTGTGTCTTAATTATTTCATCACACAGTTAGTTTAATGCATCAGACAACATCAGTGCATATAGTTGATTTGATTAAAAAACATAGGATTTGTCTATATATGGAAAAATACACATTTTCAACTTTCGGCCAATCGATTGGTCGAAAGAACAGACAACTCTTGGTCGACCAATATTATTTTTTTCCGGACAGCCGTACTCTGTACACCTCAACAGTACTCTAATATACATCTCTTTACACCTTAGTAGTACTCTAATATACATCTCTTTACACCTTAGTAGTACTCTAATGTACAGTGCCTAGCAAAAGTATTCATCCCCCTTGGCGTTTTTTTCCAATTTTGTTGCATTACAACCTGTAATTTAAATGGATTTTTATTTGGATTTCATGTAATGGACATACACAAAATAGTCCAAATTGGTGAAGTGAAATGAAGAAAATAATAACTTTTTTCAAAACATTCTAAAAAATAAATAACGGAAAAGTTGTGCGTGCATATGTATTCACTCTCTTTGCTATGAAGCCCCTAAATAAGATCTGGTGCATAATTAGTTAGATTGCACACAGGTGGACTTTATTTAAGTGTCACATGATCTGTCACATGATCTCAGTATATATACACCTGTTCTGAAAGGCCCCAGAGTCTGCAACACCATTAAGCAAGGGGCACCACCAAGCAAGCGGCACCATGAAGACCAAGGAGCTCTCCAAACAGGTCAGGGACAAAGTTGTGGAGAAGTACAGATCAGGGTTGGGTTATAGAAAAATATCTGAAACTTTGAACATCCATTATTAAAAAATTGAAAGAATATGGCACCACAACAAACCTGCCAAGAGAGGGCCGCCCACCAAAACTCACGGACCAGGCAAGGAGGGCATTAATCAGAGAGGCAACAAAGAGACCAAAGATAACCCTGAAGGAGCTGCAAAGCTCCACAGCGGAGACATATACTCCAGTCTATAGGACCACTTTAAGCCGTACACTCCACAGAGCTGGGCTTTACGGAAGAGTGGCCAGAAAAAAGCCATTGCTTAAAGAAAAAAATAAGCAAACACATTTGGTGTTCGCCAAAAGCGATGTGGGAGACTCCCCAAACATATGGAAGAAGGTACTCTGGTCAGATGAGACTAAAATTGAGTTTTTTGGCCATCAAGGAAAACACTGTCTGCGCAAACCCAACACCTCTCATCACCCCGAGAACACCATCGGCAGGGACTGGGAAACTGGATAGAATTAAAGGAATGATGGCGCTAAATACAGGGAAATTCTTGAGGGAAACCTGTTTCCGTCTTCCAGAGATTTGAGAATGGGACGGAGGTTCACCTTCCAGCAGGACAATGACCCTAAGCATACTGCTAAAGCAACACCCGAGTGGTTAA
This sequence comes from Coregonus clupeaformis, assembly GCF_020615455.1. Lineage (NCBI taxonomy): Eukaryota > Metazoa > Chordata > Actinopteri > Salmoniformes > Salmonidae > Coregonus > Coregonus clupeaformis. The sequence goes on from NC_059219.1 coordinate 6,234,528, forward strand.
AGGGGAAACATTTTAAATGTCTTGGAATGGCCTAGTCAAAGCCCAGACCTCAATCCAATTGAGAATCTGTGGTATGACTTAAAGATTGCTGTACACCAGCGGAACCCATCCAACTTGAAGGAGCTGGAGCAGTTTTGCCTTGAAGAATGGGCAAAAATCCCAGTGGCTAGATGTGCCAAGCTTAAAAAGACATACCCAAAGAGACTTGCAGCTGTAATTGCTGCAAAAGGTGGATCTACAAAGTATTGACTTTGGGGGGGGGGGGCGGGGGGTGAATAGTTATGCACGCTTAAGTTTTCAGTTTTTTTGTCTTACTACTTGTTTGTTTCACCCCAAAAAATATTTTGCATATTCAAAGTGGTAGGCATGTTGTGTAAATCAAATGATACAAACCCCCCAAAAAATCTATTTTAATTCCAGGTTGTAAGGCAACAAAATAGAAAAAATGCCAAGGGGGGTGAATACTTTCGCAAGCCACTATACATATCAACAGTATTCTAATATACATCTCTATACACCTCAAGGTACTCTTATACACAGTGAGCTCCAAAAGTATTGGGACAATGTATTGGATCTGTACTCCAGCACTTTGGATTTGAAATTATACATATTGGGTGAATAGTTTAGAAATTACAGCATTTATAGTCCTCTAATATGCATGTCTATATACCTCAATAGTACTCTAATATACATCTCTATACACCTCAATAGTACTCTAATATACATCTCTATACACCTCCGTAGTACTGCTCATCCGCTTATTTCAGCTTGTCATTGGTGGTGCTAGCTGTCATTCTATGGGGTATCCACTAAAGTCACTCTCTCCTCCTCTCAGCCCGGTGAGAGCCCTGGTGAGGAGTGGAGGAGAGAAAAGAGGGATCTGGAGAGGAAGATGATGGAGCTACAGACCTCCCTACAGGAGGAGAGGAGGGTGAGTGGAGGAGAGGAGGAGAAAAAGAGAAAGGAGTGATAATTTGGGACGTGATGGAAAGAGTGGAGCGATGGTGTATGTTTGGCACCTAGGGAGCTCTCCCAGTGAGCTGTAATGAGAGAGCTGTTTCAACAGTACACACACCAGCTGAGCCCACCGTGTGTCTGTGTTTTCTGAGAGGCGCTGCTGTTTTGGTTTTTAGTGGGAGTCTAATCTGAATAAGTGCCATAAAAACCCTGTAAATGGGCCACAGATTATTTAAAACAGTTTAAACTAAAACCTGTTGGGTTAAAGGTGGACACACCCACACAGCATTCTGTCTGATAATGAGTCATTATGTGTTGGAATCAGCCCAGAGTTGGGCTGGTATTTAACTCTTAACACCCTATAATCACTTAATCATGGATGTGAATTCTACCGAGGAAACAAGCAAGCCTGTCTGACACTATTCTAAAGAACACCCAGACCCAGAAAGACCTGTACAGAACAAGCACAGTGGGAAAATATGTAGAGCACACGTTTCAATAGAGAATCATGCCTGTTCTACAAAACATTTCTAATGGTGTAATTCAAATACTACCTCTCTTTGTCACCTCCACACTGTCTGTCGTCTGATGTTGTTGCTATTTGTGGTTGTTGTCATGTAGCCTACAGTACAGGTCTGTGTGTGCATAGGGCTCTGTGGGCAGGTCTGATCCTGTGTTAAAGGCAGAGCTGGAGTCATGTCTGGATGAGAACATGCAGCTCCAGGAGACTCTGGACAGGAAGAAGACTGAACTACACCAGACACACTCAGAGTGAGTAACAGTGACCAGGACAAATGACCTGGGTAGAACGAAACAGTGAGTGGAACCAGGCAGGTTGAGACTGATTCCAGGCCGCTGGATCATAGCTAAAGGTCCCTGGTGGTTATAAAGTATGGCTTATTGAAAGGTTCTTTGTTAGTGTTGATGTAAAGAGCGTCAGATCTGTTTGTAAAATAGATTTTATCTCAATGAGAATAACCTGTATAAATAAAGGTTAAGTTAATAAATCAAGTGTCTCTGTCAGGCTGAGTCAGTTGCATATGGAGAGAGAGAGTGCTGAGTCCAGAGTCAGAGAGATGGAGGACCAACTGGTTGAACTGCAGGAGGAGCTGAGGAGAGAGGATGGCAACAAGACGGTAACACAACACACACACACACACACACACATTTGGGTGGTCTTGGTCTTGAGACACAAGATCTTTGTAATTGTCCTGTAGGAATGTGTTAACTGTGTGTGTTGTGTGTCTGCAGGACCTGGTGACGTGCCAAGCGTCTCTGTCTGAGGTGTCCATGTTGAAGCAGAAGCTGGAGGATTCTCTGAGACAGAGAGAGAGGGAGCTGACAGCCCTGAAGGGAGCTCTGAAGGACGAGGTGGCCACGCACGACAAAGAGATTGAGACGCTCCGAGAACAGTACAGCACTGACATGGAGAGACTGAGGAGTACCATGGAGCAGGTGTCACAGGTACACACACACACAAGGTTCAAAGTTTATTCACCACATCCACAGGATACAACAGGTTTAAAACAGTACAGTGAAATTCTTACTTGAGAGCTCTTTCCCAAGAAGAGCTCTTTCCCACACGCGCACGCTGAGGGAGCAGCAGAGCGTAAAGTGATTGAAACCCACTGGACTTGCTTCACACAAAGGAGCATTATAGCAGGAACAACAAGTGATTACACAAAGTTACGTTTGACTGTACAGACAAAGCCACAAGACAAACAGTAGGTCAGCTGATCTCACATTCTTACAGTGACACATCTTACTCCTCCTCTCTCCCCTCCCGCTCTCTCCCCTCCCGCTCTGCTCTCTCCCCTCCCGCTCTGCTCTCTCCCCTCCCGCTCTCTCCCCACACTCTCTCCTTCTCCCCGCTCCCCCCTCGCTCTCTCTCCCCAGTCTCAGGCAGGTATCGAGGCAGAGCGGTTGCGTGTGAATGCGTCAGTGCGTACTCTACAACAGCAGCTGGAAGACTGCAGGGACGAGAGTGGCCACTGGATGGAGCAGTTTCACAGTACTAGAGATGAACTACGGACCACCAAACAGGAGTGAGTACACGCACACAGGCTCTTCACTCTCTGTGTTAAACCACTTACGGCTGTGTTAAACCACTTACGGCTGTGTTAAACCACTTACGGCTGTGTTAAACTTTAGCCTACAATTTCCACATCCCCTTGTGGAAATCGAATTAAAATAATAAAAAAATCCCATCAATCCGTCCGTTTAAGCTAGAGATATGTGTATTTTTTGCATGGCCTGTGTCTCAATCCACCGCATCCGCTGATATCGCTATTCCATCTGCGGTGAAAAGTGGCAGAGCTAGAGCGGTGTTTGTTAGACCAGGAGACATCCCGAAAATTGGTCTTCTCACAAAAACTTCTGTAGTGTACGAACTATTGAAAGATGAGACGATCACGAAAGTGATGGTGTTTTGCTCTAGGACTCTCACAAGACTGGTCTGAAGTCAGTACATCCTCTTCTGCCAACTTCTGTCTGAAGCGTCCGAACGGTTTGGACTCCTCTGAAGGCCCCCGGTACCAGTTTAAAAAATGAATGGAAATATATATGGAGATAGTTTAGAGCCTAAAATAAGGGGATAAATACATTTAAAAAAAATCTCAGATATAGAACAGATACTTCAGAACAAACTTCCTTTTAGATTTTTTTTTTTTTACTATCTGTTGTTCCATGTAGTGAATCTGTTATTCAATGTGTTTCTATTGGCTAATAACAGTATTACGAAAATCCATCCAGAATTATTTTTGATACCTTAAGGGGTCTTCAAAATCAAATAGCTAAATAATCCTTGGTATGACCATCTTAAAACAACCCCCCCCCCCCTCTGGTTTAGACAGGGTTTTAATAGCTGTGGTCAATATCTGTGGTTAATAGCCGTGGTTTATAGCAGTGTAACTGTCTATAACTGTGTAGTTTGAGTGACATTGTAGTTAAACCAGCTTCAGTGTTTCTCTATTTGACTGACTGTTGACTGAAGAAATAGTGATATCATAGAATGACCTAATTTTAACAAAAAAAAAAAAAAAATTTGATCGACTTTGAACTGATATCAGCAATGGAGATTGAACTGTAGCGTCTGATTAGTGCTTATCAGTGACTTGATTTATAGATTTTGAAATGGATCTTGTAGTGGTTAAAATATTGTGTGTTGCAGGATACTGCAGGCTCGTCTGGAGAAAGAGGAGCTTGAGGAAGAGCTGAATGAACTACAGGAGAGAGTCAACACCATGAAACAGAAGATACCAGATCCCAGTCATACACACACACTCAACCAGGTACACACACACACACACACACTGATACTGACAAACACACACACTCAACAAGGTACACACTGACACTGTTCTCCACTGTCCTTTCAGGAGCTGCAGAGTTTGCGTGCCGATCTGCAGCAGGCCCAATCAGAGGCAGAGAAGAAAAGGGTGGAGCTCGATAAAAAGGTAATGGAGGTAATCTCCCTGAAGAAGGCCAACCAGGAGCAGGAGGCGGAGCTGAAGTATGAGATGGACAGGCTGAGGGACCAATCAAATCGAGCCAAAGAGGATCTGGCCAAGGCCCAGGAGAAAACCAAACGGGTGTGTGTTGTGTAGTACCATCTACAGTGAGGGGAAAAAAGTATTTGATCCCCTGCTGATTTTGTACGTTTGCCCACTGACAAAGAAATGATCAGTCTATAATTTTAATGGTCGGTTTATTTGAACAGTGAGAGACAGAATAACAACAACAAAATCCAGAAAAACGCATGTCAGAAATGTTATAAATTGATTTGCATTTTAATCAGGGAAATAAGTATTTGACCCCCTCTCAATCAGAAAGATTTCTGGCTCCCAGGTGTCTTTTATACAGTTAACGAGCTGAGATTAGGAGCACACTCTTAAAGGGAGTGCTCCTAATCTCAGTTTGTTACCTGTATAAAAGACACCTGTCCACAGAAGCAATCAATCAATCAGATTCCAAACTCCACTATGGCCAAGACCAAAGAGCTCTCCAAGGATGTCAGGGACAAGATTGTAGACCTACACAAGGCTGGAATGGGCTACAAGACCATCGCCAAGCAGCTTGGTGAGAAGGTGACAACAGTTGGTGCGATTATTCGCAAATGGAAGAAACACAAAATAACTGTCAATCTCCCTCGGCCTGGGGCTCCATGCAAGATCTCACCTCGTGGAGTTGCAATGATCATGAGAACGGTGAGGAATCAGCCCAGAACTACACGGGAGGATCTTGTCAATGATCTCAAGGCAGCTGGGACCATAGTCACCAAGAAAACAATTGGTAACACACTACGCCGTGAAGGACAGAAATCCTGCAGAGCCCGCAAGGTCCCCCTGCTCAAGAAAGCACATATACATGCCCGTCTGAAGTTTGCCAATGAACATCTGAATGATTCAGAGGAGAACTGGGTGAAAGTGTTGTGGTCAGATGAGACCAAAATGGAGCTCTATGGCATCAACTCAACTCGCCGTGTTTGGAGGAGGAGGAATGCTGCCTATGACCCCAAGAACACCATCCCCACAGTCAAACATGGAGGTGGAAACATTATGCTTTGGGGGTGTTTTTCTGCTAAGGGGACAGGACAACTTCACCGCATCAAAGGGACGATGGACGGGGCCATGTACCGTCCAATCTTGGGTGAGAACCTCCTTCCCTCAGCCAGGGCATTGAAAATGGGTCGTGGATGGGTATTCCAGCATGACAATGACCCAAAACACACGGCCAAGGCAACAAAGGAGTGGCTCAAGAAGAAGCACATTAAAGTCCTGGAGTGGCCTAGCCAGTCTCCAGACCTTAATCCCACAGAAAATCTGTGGAGGGAGCTGAAGGTTCGAGTTGCCAACGTCAGGCTCGAAACCTTAATGACTTGGAGAAGATCTGCAAAGAGGAGTGGGACAAAATCCCTCCTGAGATGTGTGCAAACCTGGTGGCCAACTACAAGAAACGTCTGACCTCTGTGATTGCCAACAAGGGTTTTGCCACCAAGTACTAAGTCATGTTTTGCAGAGGGGTCAAATACTTATTTCCCTCATTAAAATGCAAATCAATTTATAACATTTTTGACATGCGTTTTTCTGGATTATTTTGTTGTTATTCTGTCTCTCACTGTTCAAATAAACCTACCATTAAAATTATAGACTGATCATTTCTTTGTCAGTGTGCAAACGTACAAAATCAGCAGGGGATCAAATACTTTTTTTCCCTCACTGTATGTGACTGGGAAAGATGGCCACTTTCTCTCCCTTATGTTCACCATCTCCATCCTTCTCTCAATCACTCACCTCTCCTTTGTTTCTCTCCATAGCTCCCTGACCCGTCGGTAGTGTCTGGCCTGCAGTCAGAGCTGACTGATGCTCGTGGGGAGAGAGACCGACTGGGAGAGAAACTCTCCAGCACTGAGCAGGAGCTGCAGTCCAACACAGAGCGGCTGGCCAGAACCCAGACAGAACTAAACGCTCTCAGAGACTCACAGCAGGAGCAGGAGGAGGCTAACACACGCCTCCGAGAGAAACTCTCACGCCTGGAGGTGAGACCTACACACACAGTCTAACTCTTTCTCACAACTCTTTCTTAGTGGGTGTTAGTTGTGTTTTACAGTATGTAAATGTGCGTGTACCCCCAGGCCCAGCTGGCGTCCAGTGCGTCAGAGAGTTCGGAGGCAGAGCTGTCCCTCCAGGCGGAGTTGAGGGGGCTGAGGCAGGAGCTTGACGAGGCCAGGAGAGGAGCCTCTCGGCTGGGCCAGGACCACCGGCAGCTCAGCCTGCGTCTGGAGGAGAGGGAGAAGGAGAGGGACCAGCTCACACACACCAACACACAGCTGGAGGAACAGAGGAGACAGCAGGAGCGGTCCCTGGACAAACTCAATAAGGAGGTGGAGAGTGTCTACATGTTCTTCTGATGCTCTGTGTACTGCATTGAAGTTACAAATGTACAATGTGCAGATAAAAATCTATCTTTCTCTGTGTCGCTCTCTCTCTCTGTGTCGCTCTCTCTCTCTCTCTGTGTCGCTCTCTTTCTCTGTGTCGCTCTCTCTGTGACTCTCTCGTTCTGTCTCTTTCTGTCTCTCTCTTTCTCTGTGTCTCTCTCTTTTTCTGTGACTCTCTCGTTCTGTCTCTTTCTCTGTGTCTCTCTCTTTCTCTGTGTCTCTCTCTTTCTGTCTCTCTCTTTCTCTGTGTCTCTCTCTTTCTCTGTGTCTCTCTCTTTCTGTCTCTCTCTTTCTTTCTCTGTGTCTCTCTTTCTCTCTCTTTCTCTGTCTCTCTCTGTATCTCTCTCTCTCTGTGTCTCTGTGTCGCTCTCTTTCTCTGTGTCGCTCTCTCTCTGTGACTCTCTCCTTTATCTGTCTCTCTCTCTCTCTGTGTCTCTCTGTGTCTCTTTCTCTGTGTCTCTTTCTGTGTCTCTCTCTTTTTATGTGTCTCTCTTTCTCTGTGTCTCTCTCTCTCTCTCTGTGTGTCTCTCTTTCTCTCTGTGTCTCTTTCTGTCTCTCGTCCTCCCTCATTCTCTCTCCATGTAGTTTGAGTCTCTGTCCCAGTCGTCTGGTGAGGAGGTGCAGGTTCTCAGGGCCCAGCTGGAGGAACAGAGAGAGAGATCTCGCAGGGAGACACAGGAGGCCCAGAGGCAGGGCAACGACAGACTGGTAGAACTGGAGAGGAGCCAGACCTCCCTCAAGAGACTGGAGGAGGAGGTGAGAGGGAGGGGGTAAGAGAGGAGGGAGGGAGGAGGAGACTGAGGAGGAGGAGGAAAGGGTCTTCAGGAGGTAATGATATAGATCAGGGGCATTCAACTCTGACCCTACGAGGTCCAGAGCCTGCTGCTTTTCTGTTCTACCTGATAATGAATACCACCCACCTGATGTCCCAGGTCTAAATCAGTTCCTCATTAGAGGGGAACAATGAAAAAACGCAGTGGAACTGGCTTCGAGGTCCAGAGTTGAGTTTGAGGGGTGTAGGTGTTTCGTCTTGTTTGACGCTGATCCAGTGTGTGTGTGTGTCGTGCGCCAGGCGTCCCGTCAGAAGAAGGAGCTGCTCTCTGTGGTTGAGGAGAGAGACACTGCTCAGCTGGACAAGGAGCTGCTCACCAACCGCCTGCACCACCTAGAGGCTGAACTGGAGAACAGCAGGAGCAGCCTCACAGACAAGAGCAGGGAGCTCCGCAGCACAGAGGACAAGATGAAACGACTGGAGCTGGAGCTGGAGGAGGAGAAGGGATCTGTGGAGCTACTCACTGACAGAGTCAACAGGACCAGAGACCAGGTACACACGCGCGCACACACACACACAAAATAGAAATGTGTGTCTAGCAGCTTTCACCGGTCTGTTGGTTGAAAGAACCAGGCCCAGGCTAGGAAAATAATGTATTTATTAACTCTCTCTCTCTCTCTCTCTCTCTCTCTCTCTCTCTCTCTCTCTCTCTCTCTCTCTCTCTCTCTCGTCTCTCTCTCTCTCTCTCTTTCGTCTCCTCTCTCTGTGTGTGTGAAGATAGAGCAGCTGCGTTCAGAGCTGATGCAGGAGAGATCCTCCAGACAGGACCTGGAGCTGGACAAGAATGCCCTAGAAAGACATGTACGTTTAGTCTGTGTCTCCACTGAAATTGCCTTAATGTCTAAGAGTGATGATTGATTATGCTTCAATATCGCTCTCTCTTTCTCTCTCCAGATGAAGGAGTTGAAGACCAGAGTATCTGATATGGAGGGTCAGTCTCGTTCCTCAGTAGGAGTGGCTCAGCTGGAGAGTAAAGTTCACGAGTTGGAGGAACGCCTCCACAGCGAGGATAGGTACACAGCACACTACACATCCCACAATGCACCACACCCAGGTACTACAGACCCCACAATGCACCACAGAGTCCAGAATATGATATATATGGTTGGTACGGTGGTTTGCCATTAGTTAGAGAAGTGTAGCGCTGCGGTACCTCACTTCAAATTGAGATTCACATTATTGATGACAAGTGAAGCTTATGGTATGATATTATGAACTGGTCACACATCTGCACCCAGAATCACCTTGTTCATGTTTGTGCTAAAGATTTAAATGTGTGTGTGTGTGTGTCTGTCTTAGGGAGAAGAACTCCATGTTGTCGTCTCAGCGTCGCCTGGAGAAGAAACTGAAGGAGCTCAACTTTACCCTGGAGGAAGAGAGACAACAACACACAGAGCAGCGAGACCAGGTATGCATACACACACCAGTGGAGGCTGCTGAGGGGAGGACGGCTCATAATAATGGCCGGAACGGAGCAAATGGAATGACATCAAACACATGGAAACCATGTGTTTGATGTATTTGTTACCTTTCCCCTATTCCGCTCCAGTCATTACCACTAGCCCGTTCTCCCCAATTAAGGTGCCACCAACCTCCTGAGACACACACACACACACACACACACACACTCACCCTGACTGTGTCCTCTGTGTTGTAGCTGTCTCTGCGTGTGAAGGCTCTGAAGAGACAGGTGGATGAGGGGGAGACAGAGGTAGAGAGGATGGAGGGATTGAGGAGGAAGGCCCAGAGAGAGATGGAGGAACAGATGGAACTAAAGGAGGCCTTACAGGGCAGAGTCACCGCGCTGGAGACTGAGCTCAAGTAAGTCTGTGTGTGTTATTGTGTTTCCACGTCTCACACACTCTACCTGATCCACTTAGATGACTAAGTATCTCCTTTCTCCTAGATGTGGATCTTCTTATGGACCAGCCCAATTATCTCTCTTCTCCTCCACTCCTCCAGACCTCTTTCTGTTCCTCTCTTCTCCTCCACTCCCTCCAGACCTCTTTCTGTTCCTCTCTTCTCTTCCACTCCCTCCAGACCTCTTTCTGTTCCTCTATTCTCCTCCACTCCCTCCAGACCTCTTTCTGTTCCTCTCTTCTCTTCCACTCCTCCAGACCTCTTTCTGTTCCTCTCTTCTCTTCCACTCCTCCAGACCTCCTTCTGTTCCTCTCTTCTCTTCCACTCCTCCAGACCTCTTTCTGTTCCTCTCTTCTCTTCCACTCCTCCAGACCTCTTTCTGTTCCTCTCTTCTCTTCCACTCCCTCCAGACCTCTTTCTGTTCCTCTATTCTCCTCCACTCCCTCCAGACCTCTTTCTGTTCCTCTCTTCTCTTCCACTCCTCCAGACCTCTTTCTGTTCCTCTCTTCTCTTCCACTCCTCCAGACCTCTTTCTGTTCCTCTCTTCTCTTCCACTCCCTCCAGACCTCTTTCTGTTCCTCTATTCTCCTCCACTCCCTCCAGACCTCTTTCTGTTCCTCTCTTCTCTTCCACTCCTCCAGACCTCTTTCTGTTCCTCTCTTCTCTTCCACTCCTCCAGACCTCTTTCTGTTCCTCTCTTCTCCCGTCCAGACCTCTCTGTTCCTCTCTTCTCTTCCACTCCCTCCAGACCTCCTTCTGTTCCTCTCTTCTCTTCCACTCCTCCAGACCTCTTTCTGTTCCTCTCTTCTCTTCCACTCCTCCAGACCTCTTTCTGTTCCTCTCTTCTCCCTCCAGACCTCTCTGTTCCTCTCTTCTCCCTCCAGACCTCTTTCTGTTCCTCTCTTCTCCTCAACTCCCTCCAGACCTCATTGGTCATGAGTTCAGTATGCATGACATTTACTGGCAGCCTGTCCACTCCACACAGCCGTGTGTGTATCATTCTATGGATCACTGAGGTCCTCTCTGAGCCCTCAACAGAGATGATGCTATTACACACATGTCATTACAGAATAAAGAAGTCTGATTCAAACACACACACTTTGGCAGTCACACTCACCCAGGTGTGTAAAGGTGTCTCATTTAAACCCCACTCAACAGTGCTGTGGGAACACACACACACACTACCAGTCAAAAGTTTGGACACACCTACTCATTCAAGGGTTTTTCTTTATTTGTACTATTTTTTACATTGTAGAATAATAGTGAAGACATCAAAACTATGAAATAACACACATGGAATCATGTAGTAAACAAAAAAGTGTTAAACAAATCAAAGTATATTTTTATATTTGAGAATCTTCAAATAGCCACCCTTTGCCTTGATGACAGCTTTGCACACTCTTGGCATTCTCTCAACCAGCTTCATCTGGAATGCTTTTCCAACAGTCTTGAAGGAATTCCCACATATGCTGAGCACTTGTTGGCTGCTTTTCCTTCACTCTGCGGTCCGACTCATCCCAAACCATCTCAATTGGGTTGAGGTCAGGGGATTGTGGAGGCCAGGTCATCTGATGCAGCACTCCATCACTCTCCTTCTTTGTAAAATAGCCCTTACACAGCCTGGAGGTGTGTTGGGTCATTGTCCTGTTGAAAAACAAATGATAGTCCCACTAAGCCCAAACCAGATGGGATGGCATATCGCTGCAGAATGCTGTGGTAGCCATGCTGGTTAAGTGTGCCTTGAATTCTAAATAAATCACAGACAGTGTCACCAGCAAAGCACCCCCACACCATAACACCTCCTCCTCCATGCTTTACGGTGGGAAATACAAATGCGGAGATCATCCGTTCACCCACACTGCGTCTCACAAAGACACGGCGGTTGGAACCCAAAATCTCACATTTGGACTCCAGACCAAAGGACACATTTCCACCAGTCTAATGTCCATTGCTCGTGTTTCTTGGCCCAAGCAGGTCTCTTCTTATTATTGGTGTCCTTTAGTAGTGGTTTCTTTGCAGCAATTCGACCATGAAGGCCTGATTCACACAGTCCCCTCTGAACAGTTGATGTTGATATGTGTCTGTTACTTGATATGTGTCTGTTACTTGAACTCTGTGAAGCATTTATTTGGGCTGCAATTTCTGAGGCTGGTAACTCTAATGAACTTATCCTCTGCAGCAGAGTTAACTCTGGGTCTTCAATTCCTGTGGCGGTCCTCATGAGAGCCAGTTTCATCATAGCGCTTAATGGTTTTTGCGACTGCACTTGAAGAAACTTTAAAAGTTATGGAAATGTTCCGTATTGACTGACCTTCATGTCTTAAAGTAATGATGGACTGTTGTTTTTATTTGCTTATTTGAGCTGTTCTTGCCATAATATGGACAAATAGGGCTATCTTCTGTCACAACACAGCTGATTGGCTCAAACGCATTAAGAAGGAAAGAAATTCCACAAATTAACTTTTAAGAAGGCATACCTGTTAATTGAAATGCATTCCAGGTGACTACCTCATGAAGCTGGTTGAGAGAATGCCAAGAGTGTGCAAAGCTGTCATCAAGGCAAAGGGTGGTTATTTGAAGATAAAATATATTTAGATTTGTTTTTTTTTAAATTGGTTACTACATGTGTTATTTCATAGTTTTGATGTCTTCACTATTATTCTACAATGTAGAAAATAGTAAAATAAAGAAAAACCCTGGAATGAGTAGGTTTGTCCAAACTTTTGACTGGTACTGCACGTGCAGGTCAGCAGTGACAGGGGGGTAGAGACTGCTCTAGTAGGCAGAGGGCTCTCTCCCTGACAGATACTACAGGAAACTACACTGTCTACTGTAGAACTCAACTGTCTACTCCTACATGTTTGCCGAGACCCACCTACAGCCTCTGTTCTAGTGAACAATAGATGATGAAGGAAATATTTCTGAAGCTGATGATGATGGTGTTGTGTTTCAGGAGGAAGGTGCAGCAGGCACAGCGTCAGGCCCTGGACTCGTCGGCTCTGAGCTCTGAGGAAGAAGATGATGAAGGCCTGTACGACACCTCCAGCATCACCTCCATCCTCACTGGGAGCAACCTACACACCAGCTCCTGCTAGAGGGAGGGGGGGGGTAATGGTGGTGCTAGTGGTGGTGGTAGTAGTAGGATAAAAAGGGGGTATTCTGAGCACTATAGAGAAAAGGAAAAGGAGAAGGAGGGAAGAATGTAGGAGGATAGAGGGAAGGAGGGAGGGAGGGAGGTGGATTAAAGGGAGTATTTTAAGCACTACAGGGTTGTAGGGAGGGAGGGTAGTAGTGGGAGAGAGGGGGTTATTCTAAGCACTACAGATAGACATCTACACACAGGTACAGGACACTGGGACAGGTCTATGGACCTGCTATAAAAACACTGTCTGAAGGAGGGAGGGATCACAGGTTCAGGGAGAAGGAGAGGAGGATGACTCACTACACTGGACAGTAGACTCCTAGTGGTACTGAAGTGGAGGATTGTGGGGGTGAATAAGCTCAGATGCCCAGGAGGAATACAAGACAATATACATTTATACCGTAACAGAACACTAGCACATTCTCCCCTAGAGAAGAACAGGCAGTATGACTCACTGTCTAAAGCACTTACAATGACTTACAGGACTGACTGACTTACAGGACTGACTGACTGACTGACTTACAGGACTGACTGACTTACAGGACTGACTGACTGACTGACTTACAGGACTGACTGACTGACTGACTTACAGGACTGACTGACTTACAGGACTGACTGACTGACTGACTGACTGACTGACTGACTTACAGGACTGACTGACTGACTGACTGACTTACAGGACTGACTGACTGACTTACAGGACTGACTGACTGACTTACAGGACTGACTGACTGACTTACAGGACTGACTGACTTACAGGACTGACTGACTTACAGGACTGACTGACTTACAGGACTGGCTGACTTATAGGACTCGCTGACTTATAGGACTCGCTGACTTATAGGACTCGCTGACTTATAGGACTCGCTGACTTATAGGACTCGCTGACTTATAGGACTCGCTGACTTATAGGACTCGCTGACTTATAGGACTCGCTGACTTATAGGACTCACTGACTTACAGGACTGACTTATAGGACTCGCTGACTTATAGGACTCGCTGACTTATAGGACTCGCTGACTTATAGGACTCGCTGACTTATAGGACTCGCTGACTTATAGGACTCGCTGACTTATAGGACTCACTGACTTACAGGACTGACTTATAGGACTCGCTGACTTATAGGACTCGCTGACTTATAGGACTGACTGACTTACAGGACTGACTTATAGGACTCGCTGACTTATAGGACTCACTGACTTATAGGACTGACTGACTTTACAGGACTGACTGACTTACAGGACTCGCTGACTTATAGGACTCACTGACTTACAGGACTGTCTGACTTTATAGGACTGACTGACTTTACAGGACTGTCTGACTTTACAGGACTGACTGACTTACAGGACTGAACAGTAAAACACTATGGTACTCTTCAATATCAGCATTACTCTGTGGTACTCTATTGTATGCTACAATACTGTAATTACTATGGTGCTCTTTAATACGCAGAATTACACTGTGGTACTCTTCAATATTCTGTGGTACTGTTTAATACTGTAATTATTATGGTACTCTTCAATACTCTATTACTCTACTGAAAAGGAGTTTGGTCACACTGACTGAGTACTGATAGGACCAACCACACGGACATGTACTGTGAATATTTGACACTAGCTGGTTAATGTCTACTATCACTGGGTAAACACTGTTTAATCTGATCCTACTGGTGTCTTGTCACACTGACCTGATGCACAGCAACTGTGCAGCTGCAAACACTATTCCTTACATTCCTTAATGGATATCCGATATGCAAGTTAAGTTTTTAAAACCTGGTTGGAATAAATACTGACAAATATGAGAATGATGAACAAATGAGATCATTTGTCTAACAAATGAAATCAACAATATTCTACTGAATGTGATGTCAAAGTAATCATAGTTTTATAAACCAAATCTGACAGTTGATTCCTATTCTGCTGTATGTTCTACTACTTGACTGCCTGCCACTACAGATGCATGTATGGAGTTTGCTCTGATACCAATCCTCTCTCGCCATTTTTTCACACACTTTACACATTGTATCTGTAGCATCTGTGCACAACTTCTATGCAGTCCTTACAGTTCATACTCTGAGAAGCCTGTGAAGATCTTAGTCACTCGGCCTTAAAAGTTGTTTAAATGATTTTGTAATGGATAATTTTCAGTCTACTTATTGTTATTTCGGTGTACTCTGGATAGATTTTTGTAAATTATTTGTTTCTATTTAATTCGTTTTGGGGGAGATCTGAGATCTTGTATTTTCAATCAATGAACGTTACCATTGTAAATTAAATGATAGTTACCACTAAATTTAAATTGCTGCGATGTTCATATCTTCCAACTGTTCAGTTGGCTTGAAAGACTGTATACAGTATGGTACCCTGTTTCTTGTATGCTACAAATACTTACTGTTTCTATCTGTATGGCTTCTGTTGTAACTATGAGTATAGGGGATGGTACATGATCATTACTGATTAGTCATTTTATACTGTGAATTTGTACTTCACAATACCAATCTGTTTTCTATTGAATTAAATATTGCGCAGCAATCAAATTCATTGTCTTTCTGGCACAAGTTGAAACGACACCCAATAACCCGCCACTCTGTCAGCCTTCCATGGAATGGACTTTGTTTCACTGTGTTATTTTCTTTGGAAGGAGAGCCCTCTTTAGATGGAACGCAAATGGGCATAGTTATACATCATAAACCACATAGTTATGTACCTCCTTTAATCTTCCTTACTTTAGAACTGTTATGTTTTTCTTCCTCCACATCCGGCCTCATTCCAAAACTCTTTCTGTGGAAGAGCAGCCTGCTCAAACAGAAAGCATTGTGTCTTATCAAAGTGTTCTTATTGGGCGGTTGATTTAATTACAGTAATAATTGAGCCTTCTCTGGAAATCTATCCTTCACAAACAAAACATCAACGTCTATGTTTAGCTAGGTAACCCACCTTACTACACTACACTGGTAAACCACTTCATTGTTGTAATGGCTCTTCTGTTGCAATGGGTCATTACTCTGTCTCTGTTAGTGGGCTGTCTATAATCTCCTTGTCTTCAACATCCTGTAAAAAAACAAACATCTGACAGTCATTCCTCCTCTCTGTGGTTATCTCTTTGTCATTCACCTGTGTTAGCTATGTCAATCCCCCCCACCTACCTCCAGTCCCCTCACTGCCTCTTTTTGGATACCTCTACCTCCCACCACACACCCCACCCTTATTGTTTTTTATTAAAAACAGCCTTTCATGTGGGGAAATAGTTAAGATACAGTACAGTCCTGTTGATGTATTTCTAGAACCCACAGTACACTCCTGTGTGTTTCTCAATCAATATTGTCTGAACTTTTATCTCTTGTGGCAGAGAGGTGGTTTGATCCGGTTTCCCCTGTTCTGGGGAGGGACTGGGATGGGGGCCGGTCTCCCTAAAGGCTGTGCTCTCAACTGTATTATGTATGCCTTAGATTGTGTGTGGCATCCACTTATTTATGGAGGGGAAACGGGTCAATTAGCCTTTCACAATTAACCACTCAACTCTGCTAAAGCACTGCTGCTCACTGGGTACACACACACACGTTGCATACATAAACCCTGATGATGTGGTGAACATCAGTGGAGGCTGCTGAGGGGAGGATGACTCATAATAATGGCCGGAATGGAATGGTATCAAACATGGTTTTCATGTGTTTGTTACCATTCCGTTTACTCCGTTCCAGACATTATTATGAGCCGTCCTCCCCTCCGCAGCCTCCACTGGTGAACATCACAGTTCTCTGATTTGCAGATAAGGCCATGCAGGCGTGAAATGCAATTAGTGCACAGATAGAGGCAGCATTACTGCAGATGCCAAACTCTTTACCTTTCATAGTATTCAGTTGGAATTAGCTTTGTAATAAACTTGCCACACTTTGTTTTTGTGGTTTTCTGGACAAATGCCTGACTCCCACTGTTTTCTGTTCAGCTAGGTTGGCAATGAACACAGGAATTTACTAAAGCAATAAGGCCCGAGGGGGTGTGTTATATGGCCAATATACCATGGCTAAGGGCTGTTCCACGCACAACGCAACGCGGAGTGCCTGGATACAGCCCTTAGCCGTGGTATATTGGAAATATACCACAAACCCCTGATGTGCCTTATTGCTATTATAAACTGGTTACCAATGTAATTAGAGCAGTAAAAATAAATATTTTGTCATACGAATGGTATACGGTCTGATATACCACGGCTTTCAGCCAATCAGCATTCAGGGCTCGAACCACCCAGTTTATAATGTAAGTTAGTTTGATGGATGTCTTCTGTTCTGTGTATCACTCCCAACAGAACTACTGAAGCAAGAGCTACTGAGAAAGGAATGATTGGAATGTGTGAGAATGATAAGGACTGAACAGGAATATGCTAGCACTGTGATACAAACGTATCTGTGTTGTGCTGGCCCAACTTTGTTTTAAAGAGCCTGTTACATTTAAGTTGTGGGAAAGACTGTAGTGCAGTTAGTTTTAATGATCAGTGTTAGCTGAATAGGGTCAGTATGGAGAGGTATTCTTTTCTTTGTTGTTTAATCATAGATAGCCTATTATCCCACAACATTACAGCATATTGGTTTGTAGGGCGGCAGGTAACCTAGAGGTTAGAGCGTTGGGCCAGTAACTGAAAGGTCGCTGGTTCGAATACTCGAGCTGACAAGGTGAAAAATCTGTCTGTGCCCTTGAGCAAGGCACTTAACCCTAATTTGCTCCAGGGGCACTGTACTACTATGGCTGACCCTGTAAAACAACACATTTCACTGCACCTATCCAGTGTATGGGACAATAAAACATATTTTATATTTTTTTAAATAATTGCTTTGCTATTGAATATCCAGAGATAACAGACAAGAACTCCCTGTATATCTATACACATACTATTATTCAAGGACAGGAATGAGCTAGAATTACTATCTGTTATTGTAAGACTACACAAGGGCATTCTCTGTGTGAAGAATGGTTTTTGTTGTTTTCTCAGAAGTACTACATCGTTTGTGTGACTGAATATCAAGAGTTATGAAAGGAACTTATTTTGTTTTTGCATGTTATTGGGAATCCATTTCCTTTCCCAAACTCTTTACTTTAAGCTACTACATCCCAGTTCTATCTGTAATACATTTTCCATATGTTTCCACACTTTTGCAGTAATAATAATTTAGTTAACTTTTATAGTGCTAATTAATTTACGTTTGTGTTCTTTAGTATTTTGTACAAAGCACTTTGCAATAATATTTCCATACCAGTAGTCTGTTTGTACAGTACGCTATGTCCTGCCAGTATTCCAGTTTTTCCTGATAGCAAACCAGTCAATATTGACAGTACCGAGGAAGACTGGGCTGTCCACACCTGTGGTTATGGAATGCAATGTTTTCCATTGTGTAAGTGGGGTATGTTGTACCGTAACATTCTCCATAGGGGAATGTGACAACTTAGAGTTCCCTCCACAGGAATTCATATTCAGGTTTCTATATTCTCGTGACATAATGAAAATATTTCCACCACTACATTGGAATGGATTTTGAAAGATATAACTGGATAATCTGGGGAAAGTGTAAACTAGCTGTCATGTGTGAGTGGTTGGGATCAGATGGTGTTACTGTAGGCGTGAGAAAGAGGAGCAGAGGAGTGTATATCATCTGTTTCCAACTCAGTCAACCCACTGTGTTCAGCACAGCATGTATTCTACCCTACCAGAAGAACAGAAAGATTGGCCTATTCACCCTGTTATATTTCTCTGTCATTTTCCCCCTATCTGTGGCCATAAACTTGCCCATCAATCCTACTGTTCAATGTTTATAGGCAAGTATTTGGATTAGTAAATTATTGTTCTAAATTGACTGAAGTTTAACTGATTTTATCTGAGGTAGGTATCTCCCTGTTAGATGGCATGGATAGTGTGTTGTGTTCTATCTGCCCCCTAAATCTCTACATCAGCGGCAGTAGCCTACCAGTTAAGAGCGTTGGGCCAGTAACCAAAAGGTTGCATGTTCGAATCCCAGAGCTGACTAGTTGAACATTTGGTTGATGTGCCCTTGAGCAATGCACTTAACCCTAATTGCTCCTGTATGTCTCTCTGGATAACAGTGTCTGCTAAATCATGTACTATGTATAGTTGAGAGCAGCAGGTCTCCTGTTGGACTGAATGACAGTCTGGATGAGAGATATCTGACTCAGTACTGTATAGGACTATTGGGTAGGAACAGGGGGATGTATGGAGAACAGTGACTCAGGGTGACATATTCAGGGAGGTATACTGTCTGTCTGACTGTTCCCACTCCTGGTCATATCTGTGTGCTGCCTCGTCTGGGTCTGTACTCACTCTGAGACCCTAGCTGTCTGGGTCTACTCACTCTGAGACCCTAGCTGTCTGGGTCTGTACTCACTCTGAGACCCTAGCTGTCTGGGTCTGTACTCACTCTGAGACCCTAGCTGTCTGGGTCTGTACTCACTCTGAGACCCTAGCTGTCTGGGTCTGTACTCACTCTGAGACCCTAGCTGTCTGGGTCTGTACTCACTCTGAGACCCTAGCTGTCTGGGTCTACTCACTCTGAGACCCTAGCTGTCTGGGTCTACTCACTCTGAGACCCTAGCTGTCTGGGTCTACTCACTCTGAGACCCTAGTTGCCTGGGTCTGTACTCACTCTGAGACCCTAGCTGTCTGGGTCTGTACTCACTCTGAGACCCTAGCTGTCTGGGTCTGTACTCACTCTGAGACCCTAGCTGTCTGGGTCTGTACTCACTCTGAGACCCTAGCTTTCTGGGTCTGTACTCACTCTGAGACCCTCGCTGTCTGGGTCTGTACTCACTCTGAGACCCTAGCTGTCTGGGTCTGTACTCACTCTGAGACCCTAGCTGTCTGGGTCTGTACTCACTCTGAGACCCTAGCTGTCTGGGTCTGTACTCACTCTGAGACCCTAGCTGTCTGGGTCTGTACTCACTCTGAGACCCTAGCTGTCTGGGTCTGTACTCACTCTGAGACCCTAGCTGTCTGGGTCTGTACTCACTCTGAGACCCTAGCTGTCTGGGTCTGTACTCACTCTGAGACCCTAGCTGTCTGGGTCTGTACTCACTCTGAGACCCTAGCTGTCTGGGTCTGTACTCACTCTGAGACCCTAGCTGTCTGGGTCTGTACTCACTCTGAGACCCTAGCTGTCTGGGTCTGTACTCACTCTGAGACCCTAGCTGTCTGGGTCTGTACTCACTCTGAGACCCTAGCTGTCTGGGTCTGTACTCACTCTGAGACCCTAGCTGTCTGGGTCTGTACTCACTCTGAGACCCTAGCTGTCTGGGTCTGTACTCACTCTGAGACCCTAGCTGTCTGGGTCTACTCACTCTGAGACCCTAGCTGTCTGGGTCTACTCACTCTGAGACCCTAGCTGTCTGGGTCTACTCACTCTGAGACCCTAGTTGCCTGGGTCTGTACTCACTCTGAGACCCTAGCTGTCTGGGTCTGTACTCACTCTGAGACCCTAGCTGTCTGGGTCTGTACTCACTCTGAGACCCTAGCTGTCTGGGTCTGTACTCACTCTGAGACCCCTAGCTTTCTGGGTCTGTACTCACTCTGAGACCCTCGCTGTCTGGGTCTGTACTCACTCTGAGACCCTAGCTGTCTGGGTCTGTACTCACTCTGAGACCCTAGCTGTCTGGGTCTGTACTCACTCTGAGACCCTAGCTGTCTGGGTCTGTACTCACTCTGAGACCCTAGCTGTCTGGGTCTGTACTCACTCTGAGACCCTAGCTGTCTGGGTCTGTACTCACTCTGAGACCCTAGCTGTCTGGGTCTGTACTCACTCTGAGACCCTAGCTGTCTGGGTCTGTACTCACTCTGAGACCCTCGCTGTCTGGGTCTGTACTCACTCTGAGACCCTAGCTGTCTGGGTCTGTACTCACTCTGAGACCCTAGCTGTCTGGGTCGGTATGGTCACAGAACATGTCTGTCTGTCTGTGTGACGTAAACGTGTAATTAGTGTGTCCCAGGCATATGCCTGACAGCATGGTGGGTTTACGAGACTGATTTACTGTGTGTGTGTGTCTTTTGTGCTAGGTGTGTATCCGCATGTTTTGATGGATATGTGGGATCTCCTGACGCTGTACTGGGGACATTGAACCCCCTGCTCAGCGCACCCAAAGACCATTAATATATCTTGATCCAATTTGGGTTCTGTCTGTGTGCAGCCTGAGCTCCGGATCAGAACACTGAGCCCTGCATGCTGCTGCTTTGGACACACTGATGGAGCACTGTGTGTCTGTCTGTCTGTCTTTGTCTGGTTCAGTTTCCCTGTGTTTTTGTGGTCATGAGTAGCCTATTTGTCTGTTGAACAACTATATTTTTGTCCCTCAAACCTGAATGCAATACTCAAATAAATAAAAGCGTCATTTTCATAACAATTTGACTAATAGGTAATCGGCATGGTATGAGATTGAGTTTGATTGTTTTGCTACCTGACAGTCCGCGCTCCTCTGACTTTTACAGTTGTAGCGCGTAGCGCGCAGCGCGGGGGCGTGCGGAGAGCGATCGAGCTGGTCAGAGAAGGAAGAGGAAGTTCGATGGTAAACGTCCTGAGTGAACTATCTTCATTTATCCAACAGCTTTGCTGCCTGTGCGCTGAGGTCACGTCCACACATTCCCGGTCTTCAAAATATGTGACTTGAAGCGAGGGAGTGGAGGGAACGGACTAATGAAACATTATCGGCTGGTAGTAACGAGCAGCGTCGACTATTTTTAAAATCAACCGTGATCATCCGTCTGCGACGGCAAGAGTGCGACGAGGACGAAAAACAGTTTTCCTTGTTTGTTTAGAGAAAATAAGACTATATAAGCAACGTTGAACAACTCTTTCATATTTAAGCTATATAGTTATTTATTTATCTATCTTACCTGTGTGAAGATGAACGGGGTAACGCGGAGTCTGTGTACATTTGAGGACACCAGAGCTGACGAGAGAACAGCGGTAAGACAAAAACTGTTCAACTGAAAATGTTTTACTTCTCACTGCGTTCGGGATGGCTGGACAGTCTGGCAGGCAGGCAGATCGAGAGGTGCCGGCATGTATGTGTCAAAGGTTGTGTTATGCTATTCTGGAAATATTTTATTCTCATCACTATGTGGCTGCTTTATTTCCCCCACCTTTAACTTTTTTCCCTTTATTCATGCCAATCTGTTGGATATGCAAATATGTTTTACATTATAATCTGAGATCAATTACCTTATTTAATTTAACCGATAGCTCAATACCTTACTTTAGTGGTATCCTTTTGTGACCCAAAGTAAAAATAAGCAAGAAGAGATTAATTCCCTTCTGAGTATTGGTCTTAGATCCTCCTGACTGAACTCTTATCAGGCTTAGTAGCTTCCTCTGGTGTTAATGGGCTTTTTGTAGTAATTATAGTATTAACACACACACACATACCATATTAGCCCAGATAACATCTGTGATCTGGCCAGAGGGACCAGACTGCTGTCACAAGTGAGCATCTTCATGAAGGGTTTACAGTTGAGGCAGCCAGAAGACTAGCCTACAGTAAGACAGCTTCCTCTCAGTGTCCTCTCTCTATGCCAGGGGTGTCAACTCATTTTGCCCCGGGGGGCGCATTCGGTCTTCCTCGCAGTCTAAATTAGCAAAAAGTAGTAATCTATCGTTATCGGAAGTTTTGATGCTCCCCAACTGTCTAGCGTTCATTTCGGTGATCATAAGGCCTCCTGTAGAGCATGGCGCTTGCAACGCCAGGGTTGTGGGTTTGTTTCTCACTGGGGGCCAGTATGAAAAATGTATGCACTCACTAACTGTAAGTCACTCTGGATAAGAGCGTCTGCTAAATGACTTAAATGTAAAAATTAGCGAGCTGGCCACAGTCAATAAACTGTATGAATGTAGGTCCATTATTTGGTTTGTCATTTGAGTTCCGGATTGGTCCCCATCGCGGGTGGGATCCGGGCTCTGTGCCCACTAGGTATTGTCATCTATCATAATTGTAGTGATTTAGGGGGGAACACATCTGTGAGGGGCATTGAACCAGTAATCCTTTGGTTGCAGGGCAAGCACACTACATCCAGACTGAGAACCAGGCTTATACAACTTAAGAGTTCCCTTGTAAGGTCCTTTGAGCTCTGTGCCAGCTATACATTTACATCACCAGTCATTATCCCTGGTATAGAAGCTCTTAATCTCCTGTCTGTGGCTGGGGGAGGTTAATCATTGACCCTGTTAGACAAATGGCTCTGATCATGGTCTATCTGCAGCCTGACCATTGCCACGAAACATGACACGTTCGCCAGATAAACACAGTCTCCTGCAGAGCCATACAACAGCTATCAGCACTAGCATGACGTTGCCCCTTAAAATTGATCTACGGTCAGTTTTGCGTTTTCACCCCCTTCGGTCAAGGTTAGGACTTAAGAATGGTACACTGATCCTAGATCTGTGCTTGTAGGTAACCTCTACCAGGAGCAACAGCCTATAAGAACTTGACTTACCTATCAGCGTTGTATAAGGCTATACAATTGGTTTATAAGGTCAAGGTACACAGTCAAATGATGCAGCACAGGGCTAGATATATAACCTAGGCTTTGTTTGTGCTAGTCGGGTTTATCTTCTTTTATATTTGAACATAAACAACTATGGGTGTGGGAACGATGCAGCTCTCAAATTAGAATCACCCCCCTATAAACGTCGTCCTTATCAGATACAATGGAACAACAATCACTCTACACCCACACTTATCGTATCTGATCTGATATGGTTATTAAGGTCAGGGTGATACAGCAGCATGGATTAAATATAGGAGAATGTGTTGATTCTCTGGTATAGCCTTGTGAAAGACCTTTTAAAGTCAATTTAGGCTAACGGTTAGGAGAAGAGGAGGACTGCGAAATATAAGGAAAATAAATGTTCCCAAAGTTGCAACAGTGAAGTTTGTGTGTGTGCAGGTGTGTGGCCTCCAGCAGTAGGTGAACTATGCCTGGATAGAAGGAACACTGTTTGTGTGGGAGTGAGTATTGATATTACGCAGAACATTGACAGAACAGCCAGTACATTCCTCATGACTATCTATTAATTCACGCTCTCATTCATCCATCCATCCAGTCACCAGAGAGTTTTGATAACTCTCTCTTCTTCCGTCACTAGGCTTTTGTCAGCATTCCTATTTTTTTAATAATGCCTCATGATCCACTCGGATTCCTCATGTTTACTGAGCTCATCCCTCCTCATTTCCTCAGTATGGAGAGGGTGACATCACTGTCTGGAACTGTGCAAGACATGAACTTCTCACTCATCTATGAGGAGGAACCAGAAACTGTCTCATTCTCTGTCTTCCCACCACCAGGAACTAGTAGAAGAAGCATCAACTCACACTAAACAAGACAACCTCATTACATTTCCACACTATAGGAACCAGTAATAATAATAATAAATAATAATATGCCATTT
Source organism: Coregonus clupeaformis (assembly GCF_020615455.1). NCBI lineage: Eukaryota > Metazoa > Chordata > Actinopteri > Salmoniformes > Salmonidae > Coregonus > Coregonus clupeaformis. Next base: position 6,258,691 of record NC_059219.1, read on the forward strand.
AGCAGACGCTTTTATCCAAAGCGACTTACAGTCATGCGTGCATACATTTTTGTGTATGGGTGGTCCCGGGGATCGAACCCACTACCTTGGCGTTACAAGCGCCGTGCTCTACCAGCTGAGCTACAGAGGACCACAACAACCAGTAACTCAGACAGACAGACATACAGACAGTGTCCTCTATTCACTGTGGACATCCTGTCATGTCTTTATTAGAGACTTGAATCATGAGTGACCATGAATACCAATCAGTAAAAACAACTGTTCTATTTTTGCTTGCTTCCATGCAGGTCTTGTTGCTAGGAATGTATGTTGCTAGGCTAGAAAAGTACTATTCCCTCAGTAAAGGTGAATAGGGACATGCCTATAACTCATTTCACAGGAGTCTTATTTACCCGTGTGCAGGTCTTATTTACCTGTGTGCAGGTCTTATTTACCCGTGTCCAGGTCTTATTTACCCGTTTGCAGGTCTTATTTACCCGTGTGCAGGTCTTATTTACCTGTGTGAGGATCTTATTTACCTGTGTGCAGGTCTTATTTACCCGTGTGCAGGTCTTATTTACCCGTGTGCAGGTCTTATTTACCCGTGTGCAGGTCTTATTTACCCGTGTGAGGATCTTATTTACCCGTGTGCAGGTCTTATTTACCCGTGTGCAGGTCTTATTTACCCGTGTGAAGGTCTTATTTACCCGTGTGCAGGTCTTATTTACCCGTGTGCAGGTCTTATTTACCCGTGTGCAGGTCTTATTTACCCGTGTGCAGGTCTTACAGCTTCTCTTCAACTGGATTCCCTTTTGTCTTAGCTTTTACTCTAGACCATCTGTTCTATTCCCTTCTGACAGTAACACTGCACCAGTGATTGTATAGGAATGTCTAAGAGAATGTTTGTTCTCTGCTCACTCGTTTTCTCACATGTCTTTCACTCTACCTAACCCCTCGTTCCTCACCCCTCACTGCACTCACATGACACCTGAACTCAGGTATGGGAATCAGACCTGATGTGGTGCTGACTATAACATCGGTACTAGGTGATGTGGTACTGACTGGAACATAGGTACTAGGTGATGTGGTACTCACTGGAACATAGGTACTAGGTGATGTGGTACTGACTATAACATAGGTACTAGGTGATGTGGTACTGACTGGAACATAGATACTAGGTGATGTGGTACTGACTATAACATCGGTACTAGGTGATGTGGTACTGACTGGAACATAGGTACTAGGTGATGTGGTACTAACTGGAACATAGATACTAGGTGATGTGGTACTGACTATAACATAGGTACTAGGTGATGTGGTACTGACTATAACATAGGTACTAGGTGATGTGGTACTGACTGGAACATAGGTACTAGGTGATGTGGTACTGACTGGAACATAGGTACTAGGTGATGTGGTACTGACTATAACATAGGTACTAGGTGATGTGGTACTGACTGGAACATATATACTAGGTGATGTGGTACTGACTATAACATCGGTACTAGGTGATGTGGTTCTGACTGGAACATAGGTACTAGGTGATGTGGTACTGACTGGAACATAGATACTAGGTGATGTGGTACTGACTGGAACATAGGTACTAGGTGATGTGGTACTGACTGGAACATAGGTACTAGGTGATGTGGTACTGACTGGAACATAGATACTAGGTGATGTGGTACTGACTGGAACATAGATACTAGGTGATGTGGTACTGACTGGAACATAGGTACTAGGTGATGTGGTACTGACTGGAACATAGGTACTAGGTGATGTGGTACTGACTGGAACATAGATACTAGGTGATGTGGTACTGACTATAACAGGTACTAGGTGATGTGGTACTGACTGGAACATAGGTACTAGGTGATCTGGTACTGACTGGAGCATAGGTACTAGGTGATGTGGTACTGACTGGAACATAGGTACTAGGTGATGTGGTACTGACTGGAACATAGGTACTAGCTGATGTGGTACTGACTGGAACATAGGTACTAGGTGATGTGGTACTGACTATAACATAGGTACTAGGTGATGTGGTACTGACTGGAACATAGGTACTAGGTGATGTGGTACTGACTGGAACATAGGTACTAGGTGATGTGGTACTGATACCTGCTCCACTACCTCTGTTTTACAGGGCTCTCAGGTTCCGTTCATGACAGAGGAGGGACAGTACTGAACGCTGGGCTCTTACTGACATTTCTCTGTGTTGAATAGTTGATGTTGTTTATATGGTCTCTATTCCACTCTCCTAACAACTCGTGTTAGCAGGTAGTCTGCTGTTTCCAGTGTTATTCAGCCTCTATCACACAGCCAAACAACTACCAGGCCTCTATCACACAGCCAAACAACTACCAGGCCTCTATCACACAGCCAAACAACTATCAGGCCTCTATCACACAGCCAAACAACTACCAGGCCTTTATCACACAGCCAAACAACTACCAGGCCTTTATCACACAGCCAAACAACTACCAGGCCTCTATCACACAGCCAAACAACTACCAGGCCTCTATCACACAGCCAAACAACTACCAGGCCTCTATCTCACAGCCAAACAACTACCAGGCCTTTATCACACAGCCAAACAACTACCAGGCCTTTATCACACAGCCAAACAACTACCAGGCCTCTATCACACAGCCAAACAACTACCAGGCCTTTATCACACAGCCAAACAACTACCAGGCCTCTATCACACAGCCAAACAACTACCAGGCCTCTATCACACAGCCAAACAACTACCAGGCCTCTATCACACAGCCAAACAACTACCAGGCCTCTATCACACAGCCAAACAACTACCAGGCCTCTATCTCACAGCCAAACAACTACCAGGCCTCTATCACACAGCCAAACAACTACCAGGCCTCTATCACACAGCCAAACAACTACCAGGCCTCTATCACACAGCCAAACAACTACCAGGCCTCTATCACACAGCCAAACAACTACCAGGCCTCTATCTCACAGCCAAACAACTACCATTACATTTACATTTAAGTCATTTAGCAGACGCTCTTATCCAGAGCGACTTACAGTTAGTAATGTGCATATTTTTTTATTTTTTTATTTTTTTTAATACTGGCCCCCCATGGGAATCGAACCCACAACCCTGGCGTTGCAAACGCCATGCTCTACCAACTGAGCTACATCCCTGCCGGCCATTCCCTCCCCTAGCCTGGACGACGCTGGGCCAATTGTGCGCCGCCCCATGGGTCTCCTGGTCGCGGCCGGCTACGACAGAGCCTGGATTCGAACCAGGATCTCTAGTGGCACAGCTAGCACTGCAATGCAGTGCCTTAGACCACTGCGCCACTCGGGAGACAGGCCTCTATCACACAGCCAAACAACTACCAGGCCTCTATCACACAGCCAAACAACTACCAGGCCTCTATCTCACAGCCAAACAACTACCAGGCCTCTATCTCACAGCCAAACAACTACCAGGCCTCTATCTCTCCCTCTATTCCTCTTTTCTGCTTTGCCTGTCTCTCCCTCTCTCCTGCCGCCACAGTCACAAACAAACGCCTTGTCAAATCCTATGATCCCTTGTGGCTGTAGACCATGCTGAGCCTGGTTTCACATTACTGCTCTATTATAATGGTAGACTGTGTCTCTGGGCAGTAGACTGTGTCTCTGGGCAGTAGACTGGGTCAATGGGCAGTAGACTGGGTCTCTGAGCAATAGACTGACTCTGTTTTCCCTGTGGATGGCTGCCATTATCCTTGTTGTTTGTGATAGTGTACAGAGCAGGCCAAGGTGTGTCTGTTTGGTGGTGGATTAGGTGAACCTTTGTCTGCTTCTCTATGAGAGGCCAGGGAACCTGTCTCTAGGGACACATTACTATTCCTCTAACAGAACATTATATCTCTCTCTCTCGCTATGTCTCTGTCTCTCTCTGTCTCTCTCTGTCTCTCTCTGTCTCTCTCTCTCTCTCTCTCTCTGTCTCTCTCTCTCTCTCTCTCTCTCTCTCTCTCTCTCTCTCTCTCTCTCTCTCTCTCTCTCTCTCTCTCTCTCGCTGTCTCTCTCTCTCTCTCTCTCTCTCTCTCTCTCTCTCTCTCTGCTGGTCTTTGTCTCCCTCATAATTGTGTCTTTCTTTATAGTGCTGGATTAGTCATGCTGTCAGGTGTTTGTAAGAGGGCAATAGATAGGATTGAGAGATAGATGGAGGGAAAAAGGGTTTGTTTGTGCTCAGTTGGCAGCATGATAGAATTTAGGTTCCCCCTCTCTCCCTTTTTGACACTATCTTGCCTCTTTTCCCACTCCCTTGTCCTCTCCTCCCCTGCTCCATCTCTCCATTCCCTCTCTCCTTTCCTGCATATGTATTTGTTGAGTGTGTGTCCTGTACTGTCTGGGCAGGTAATCAGTGGTACCTGTGGCTGTCTGTCACACACCACCTCTCTAACAACATAATCATCATTATACCAACCCCATCGTTACGCAACACACATACCTGTTACTACCTCATTTCTACTGAGACACACAGGCCTGGTAGGTAGTGTGTACTGTATGTGCCAGATATGCCCGCTGGCGCTGCCAATGGCTACCAGACTGACTGAAACAACCACTACTACATACCATTTGGTTAGGTGTTGAATTCTTTCACGTAAGTATACCGAAAATCACCTACCCATTCTTAACACCTACTTTCCGAGGAATTACCAGGTGAATACTAATTGTAGTAATAGGATTGGAAAATAAAGTGCTACTTACAGTTGAAGTCGGAAGTTTACATACACTTAGGTTGGAGTCATTAAAACTCGTTTTTCAACCACTCCACAAATTTCTTGTTAACAAACTATAGTTTTGGCAAGTCGGTTAGGACATCTACTTTGTGCATGACACAAGTCATTTTTCCAACAATTGTTTACAGACAGATTATTTAACTGTATCACAATTCCAGTGGGTCAGAAGTTTACATACACTAAGTTGACTGTTCCTTTAAACAGCTTGGAAAATTCTAGAAAATTATGTCATGCTTTAGAAGCTTCTGATAGGCTAATTGACATCATTTGAGTCAATTGGAGGTGTACCTGTGGATGTATTTCAAGGCCTACCTTCAAACTCAGTGCCTCTTTGCTTGACATCATGGGAAAATCAAAAGAAATCAGCCAAAACCTCAGAAAAAATATTGTAGACCTCCACAAGTCTGGTTCATCCTTGGGAGCAATTTCCAAATGCCTGAAGGTACCACGTTCATCTGTACAAACAATAGTACGCAAGTATAAACACCATGGGACCACGCAGCCGTCATACCGCTCAGGAAGGAGACGCGTTCTGTCTCCTAGAGATGAAATCAATCCCAGAACAACAGCAAAGGACCTTGTGAAGATGCTGGAGGAAACAGGTACAAAAGTATTTATATCCACAGTAAAACGAGTCCTATATCGACATAACCTGAAAGGCCGCTCAGCAAGGAAGAAGCCACTGCTCCAAAACCGCCATAAAAAAGCCAGACTACGGTTTGCAACTGCACACGGGGACAAAGATCGTACTTTTTGGAGAAATGTCCTCTGGTCTGATGAAACAAAAAAAACTGTTTGGCCAGAATGACCATTGTTATGTTTGGAGGAAAAAGGGGGAGCTTGCAAGCCGAAGAACACCATCCCAACCGTGAAGCACGGGGGTGGCAGCATCATGCTGTGTGGGTGCTTTGCTGCAGGAGGGACTGGTGCACTTCACAAAATAGATGGCATCATGAGGAAGGAAAATTATGTGGATATATTGAAGCAACATCTCAAGACTTCAGTCAGGAAGTTAAAGCTTGGTCACAATGGGTCTTCCAAATGGACAATGACCCCAAGCATACTTCCAAAGTTGTGGCAAAATGGCTTAAGGACAACAAAGTCAAGGTATTGGAGTGGCCATCACAAAGCCCTGACCTCAATCCTATAGAAAATGTGTGGGCAGAACTGAAAAGGCGTGTGCGAGCAAGGAGGCCTACAAACCTGACTCAGTTACACCAGCTCTGTCAGGAGGAATGGGCCAAGATTCACCCAACTTATTGTGGGAAGTTTGTGGAAGGCTACCCGAAATGTTTAACTCAAGTTAAACAATTTAAAGGCAATGCTACCAAATACTAATTGAGTGTATGTAAACTTCCGACTTCAACTGTATATCTGTCCGGATGAGTTTTTGGCCAAAGTGTCATCAGGTCATTGTGATGGCTGTGTCAGTGTGAGTCAGTACTGAGGAATGAGACATTTAGTGGGTGGTTACTGGGTAATGGTTTAATAAAGGGCACCGATGAAAGGAGGCTTTGTGATGCACTACTTTGGCGTGCAAACATAATGTGGCAGTGTAGAGAGCGACAGAGAAAGTGAGAGAGAAGAGACATACCTCACATACTCTAACTCTCCTGTCCTTGTCTGACTGATGGCCTGACTGGATGGGTCAATACAACACAGTCAATATGCAACGAAACAGTAGCTAACCACACAGTGTTTCCGTGTGTTCAAACACTTTAAAACTCCAGAGTATTTGCTGTGTCTGTCTTGTGTCTCAGAGATAACTTGAGTTTAGACTTGAGGACACAGAGATGTACACAGAGGAGAATGAAGAGAACAAGATGTGTTGTTGGTTTCCAGTTAGTCTGTTTTAGAATCTCTATAACCCTGCTCCCTCATAGCCACATGCAGACACACAACCACACACATACACACACACACACACACACACACACACACAACCACACACACACACCCCTCTTGGCTGGAAATACGGGGGTTCCCTGTCCCGTGAGACACACAGCCAGACCTCACTGCCCACATAGTGACTCATGGAACAGTATTATGTGTGTGTGAAGAGAGGGAGAGTTTAGGTTTCTGTATATTACTATGTCTATGTTTGTGTCTATTTTCACCCTGACCCACCCTCCCACCCTTCCTGAGTTGCATTGTTTTGGAGCCAGATAGTTTAGTTTATGGTTACTGGGAGACTTGGTTACCATGGAAATGTTCCATCCCACTTCACTACAGTTTTTCTGCCCACTGTCTCCCAGAATTCTAATGGAGATTCCTACTGGTGCTGGCATCGAGCTCTAGTTCTGGGTCTTCCAAGTTGGAACTCCATTCAAATGGAACATTCTGTCTCTGAGCAACTTTATGCTTCTGTTTTTCCTCTCTCTCTAACAACTGGCTCCCTACACACTAGTTTACTGGGTACTGGCCTCCAGTCAGTCTCTCTCTCCCTCCCTCCTTCCTTCCCTCTCTCTCTCTCTCTCTCTGTCCTACACAGTATTACTCAGTTTCTCCTCCCTCTTTTTCTCCTTTCCTCCTTTTACAGTAGTACCCTCCTTTACCCCCATCCCTCCCTCTCTCCATCCCATAACAGGCTCTTTGTATCTGCTCTTCATTTAATCCTTTCTTCCTCTCGTTCGTCAGGAGGGGTGCAGGAGACTGAGGCTGACTCTCCACCAGCAGAACCAGGCAGGGAGGATCACCGAACAACCCAGGAGCAAGGTAAGAACCTAGAACCATGATCTAGAACCCTAACCTCTAAACCAGACCTAGATCCTCAACACACACCTAGCATTCTGTGTCTGCATTAGCCGACTACTACAATTACACCAGAGGGGATGGAAAGGAAGTCATGGAACACTTTCCCTGGATGGATAGAATTGTATCCTTATGCGTTCTATGTGGGAAAAAAGTAATAATAATAATAATAATAATAATAATATGCCATTTAGCAGACTTACAGTCATGTGTGCATACATTTTTACGTATGGGTGGTCCCGGGGATCGAACCCACTACCCTGGCGTTACAAGCGCCATGCTCTACCAATTGAGCTACAGAGGACCACATGCCAGAACAGAATTCTGAACCTTGTGTGTAACAAATGTCTGGGTAAATGGGAAATTGTCATGCCTTTCACTGTTACTGTAAATTAATATGAATGTTAAGCCCTTCTGAAATAGTTTAGGGTTTTTGTGGACCAGGGGATGGCTGGGTTCACTGTCCCTAACGCACTTTGATAGTGTGTTGAATCAGAAAGAGTAGAACACACACACACAGTTTCCATCAGTGAGTCTTATGCAACTGCTCTTAAAACAGTTCTTTAGACAGCATTGTTCGAGTGGAGAGAGACCACTGCCAAACGTACTAAACTTCTACAGTTTCTCTCTCTCTCTCTTTCACTTTCTCTCTCTCTTTCACTTTCTCTCTCTGCCCTACCTCTCTCTCTCTCTCTCTCTCCCTCTCTTTCTTTACCATTCCCACAGAAGTTTAGAGTTTATGGAATGGTGATGATCACCATAGCAATCAGGGCTAAATGTTAACGTCTACTGATTATGGGGGCTGTATACACACACACACACACAGGAACACTGCTCACACACACACACACACACACACAATAATCCTGTATTCACAGATAAATAGTTTCCAGAGTTTGTTCTTACATTTACATTTACCCCCTTGATGATGTGTTGTCGATACTAGCCTCTGCTTCAGAGGCGTCGTCCGACGGCGCAGACTCGGGGGAAGATGGGGATTTTGAGGAAGGGTCTGGCATTCCAATGGAACAGTCGGACCCCGTCCCTCATACTTTCAAGCCCCCCTTACCTTTGGAGAGCGAGAGGGCTTGTAGTCCCTATAGCGAAGGGGATACGAGATCTGAGAGATCAGAAGCTCTCTCTTTCGCTGCAGCCTCTCTGAGAGCGGATTTTCCGGGTCTCATTGAGAGAGCTGCTCAACGGCTGGCAATAGAGCTGCCCCCTCTTCCCTCCGCACCGGAGGTTGATATGATGGAGGGCGGTCCTTATTCCAGGCCAAGGAAGGCGGCAGAGCCAGTGGCTCCTGCCATGCCTTCTTTGGCTAGGTACGTTGGAGGCTCGTGGGAGGCACCTTTAGCGGCGCGTTCGCCTGTAAAAGCGTATCTCCCATTCACGAGAGTGGAAGGAAGGCTTCAGGGTCAGGGAATCCCCAGGTTAGAGAGCGCCATGGCGGCGTATCTCGTACCGGGTTCGAGCCCTTGGCCCTCTTCCAAGAAGGCCACGTTGCCATCCCAGAAGGACCGACTCACAGCGTCGCTGTTAGAGAAGTCTTTTGGGTTGGGAGCCCAAGCTGTAGCAGCAGCTAACAACATTGCCCTCTTGGCGGCCTCTCTGTCCCGTTTAACCACGGGTACGACAGAGATGGCACCGGAGGAGGGGGAGGCGTCCAGAATTTCTGGCGCCATACTCCACCTTACACAGGCGTCCGCAGTCTGCGCGGGGAGATCCATGGCCACTTCGGTGGTCGGGGAACGACACCTCTGGTTGTCTTTGACTTCCATGAAAGAGGCAGACAGGGACGTCTCTCTTGAACGCCCCCTCTCTGACGACGGCCTCTTTGGGGTCGCAGTCAAAGAGGCGACGGAGCGTTTTTTCGAAGTTGGAGGAGGAGAAGAAGCAGTTGGCCTAGCACCTGCCGTTGGCAGGACGACTCGGCCCCCTCCTCCCCAAAGGCCATCTACCTCCGCCCCTCTAAGTAGACCGGGGTCTACGACGAGGCGGCGTAATCGGCGTCATCCGGCGGCCACGAGCAGCAAGGGAGCGGGCTCGGCCCTCCCAGCTGCTACGGTAGCCCCACTACAGCCGGCGAGGGAGGTGACGAGGACGCCAACCTGGCCCTCCAAGGGAGGCAAGAGGAGGCGTACGTGACGGGACGTGGGGGAGAGGATGGAGGACGCATCGATGGTGTCGAACGCGCCCACTGTTCCCCCCCCACCCTTCGGTTGAAGGGACGGGTGCTGATGTAAATGCTTTTGTTGATGTGTTTAATAAAGAGTTGGCTCCACCTGACTTTGTCAAAAAAGAGCCTCTTTTCCATAATACGTCCGAGAGCGTTCAAATCTCACCCTCTCTTCCTTACCACTCTAAGAGCCGTTCAGCCCACCGAGGGTGCGTTGCTGAACAGGCACTAAGAGTAGGTATCCAGAAGACCTCAATCAGGTCGTCACATCACACTTCACGTATAAGAAGTGCTTTACATAGAAGGCAGCAGTCCCGGTCAGATTCTGACATGAGGACGCAGCCGCTATTTGGGGATGGCGCACTAGTACAGACTAAGGTCTCCACTAGTACGAGCCAGACCCATGCTGCGTTCACAGAGGGCCCGATTACCGCGGTCACCAAGGTGCCCAGAGTATCGGCGCCCCCAGGCATTGTAACACAGCAGCTATCTGGGGACGGCGCATTATCGCAGACCAAGGTCTCGGTTAATGCGATTCAGACCCATGCTACGTTCACGGAGGGCAGGATTACTAGCGTTATGGGTATAACCAAAGTATCAGCTCCCCTGACAGAACGAGCCAGTACTCACCACACTGAGCGTGAATCAAGCCCACCAGGGGGTGCAGAGTTGAACACACACAGAAGGTGAAAGTTAAGAAGGTATCAAGGCGCCGCCTTGTTTTACCTCATAGAGACCTCATACTACAGACTTCTAGGAGTACTGTAGTGAAGGGCTCTGATAGCGAATTGCAGTCACCTAAGATGACGCAATCGCTTGCTGGGGATGGTGCCCTGCCGCAGGCTGTGGCCTCGGTCAGTGCAATTCAGACCCGCGATGCGTTCAAGGAGGGCAGGAATACGAAGGTTACGGGTTTAACCGACGTCCCTACTCCTCTTTCTTTCTCAGAACGCATTTCCTCTCCCTTTCACGGGAGGCCCACCTTGGCTGTTCCACCACTTCAATGTTGGGGAACAGTGGCGGTAAGGACCATAGAGGAATACAGGTCCTTCCTACTGGATGCACCACAGCTTCGCGCCCAGCCACTTTCTCTGCATTGCTGGCAGTGGCGAAGAAGCTGCACCCTCTCACGCTGGCTAGAACAGACGTTGCAGAAGGGTTATGCTCTCCAATTCCACCGGACCCCACCCCCGTTCAGGGGAGTGGTGGAGACTGTGATGAAAACGCCAGACAAAGTGGCCGCTCTGATGACAGAGATTACGGAACTTTTGGCGAAGGAGGCGGTGACAGTAGTTCCCCGGGAGCAAAGGAACAAAGGGCTATATTCGCCTTATTTCCTAGTGCCCAAAAAGACGGGGGGAGTGAGGCCGATTTTGGATTTACGCATTCTCAACGGAGCATAACCAAACGGCCCTTCCGAATGCTAACGACAAAACGTCTGCTGGAATGTGTCCAGAGAGGGGACTTTTGTACGAGCATAGACCTAAAGGACGCGTACTTTCATGTGCCGGTTCAGCCGCGTCACAGGAAGTTTCTGCCGTTCGCCTTTCAAGGGGTGGCGTACGAATACACGAGGATGCCATTTGGGTACGCCCTGGCACCTCGCACATTTTCCAAGTGTGTGGAGGCGGCATTGGAACCGTTACGTCGTCAGGGAATACGGCTACTAGCCTACCTGGATGACCTACTGGTTCTCGCCCCGTCAGCAGAGCTGGCGATCACTCACACAACACAGACAGTGATGCATCTCACAAGTCTGGGGTTCGCTGTGAATTGGGAAAAGAGCGCGCCCTGGCCCACTCATCAGATTGTCTACCTGGGGATACAGCTAGACACTGTGAGGATGAGGGCTCGAATTTCGGACCCCGAAGGGTAGCCTTGTTGCTAGCCCTAAGGAAGTGTCGTCCGAATCACACGGTGACGGGGCGCTGTCGATCATGTCACTTTTGGGTCTCATGTCGTCAGCCCACTCTGTGGTTCCGCTGGGACTCCTGCACATGCGCAGGACGAGCGATGGTTCGCCCTAACTAAGACTAGACCCATTGCGTCAACGTCATCGGTTGGTGGTGGTTCCCCCTCTCGCTCAGTGCAGACCTAAACTATTGGAGAAACTCGCGGCGTTCTCACGCACGGAGTCCCGATAGGAAAGGTGTCCTCTCACATCCCAGTATTCACGGATGCGACCCTGACGGGATGGGGAGGGACATGTCAGACACAAGCGATAGGAGGTGTGTGGCCTCAATCAGGTCGTCACATCAACCTCCTGGAGTTGGAAACGGTTCGACTGGTTCTGACCCACTTGCGCCCTACCCTTCGGGGTCGCGATGTGCTGGTCTGGTCAGACAACCGGACCACAGTAGCCCACATAAATCGCCAGGGTGGAGTCAGGTCTCCTGCTCTCCATCGGGTGGCAGAGGAATTGTGGCTGTGGGCTCACGAGCACCTTCGCTCATTGAGAGCAGCACACATTCCGGGCTACTTGAACGTAGGAGCAGACCTCATGTCAAGAGGGGGTCCTCGAGACGACGAGTGGTGTCTGCATCCAGACATTGTTCTCCAGATTTGGGAACAATTCGGGAGAGCCGAGGTGGACCTATTCGCGTCACGCGTGAACGCGCAATGTCCTCTGTGGTTCTCTCTGAGTGAACAGGACGAACCGCCACTGGGAAGGGACGCCTTTGCGCACCAACCGTGGCCGAGAGTTCTCCTGTATGCATTCCCTCCGCTGTCCTGCATTCTCCCACTGCTAGCCAGGGTGAGGTCAGGGGGGCTGTCAGTGATACTGATAGCGCCCGATCGCCCGGGGGCTCCGTGGTTTGCGGAGATGAGTCAGATGTTGATTGCGCCACCTTGGCCAATTCCACATCGACGGGACGCGTTGTCTCAGGCGGCTGGCGCGATAGGGAAATGGCCCATAATCGGCCAACCACTGAAGGCCTGGCTGCTGAGAGGGACAGGCTAGAGCGCCGTGGGTTATCTGATGCAGTGATCAGGACCATACAGGGTTCACGTGCCAGTTCCACTTCTAAGATGTATGCCAGTAGATGGAACGTGTTTTCACGATGGTGTGTCACACAAGGTGTGGACCCCATGAGCTGTCAGGTGGAGAGTATTCTCTCTTTTCTGCAGCTCATGTTTGATAAGCAAAAATCGGCTGCCACGATTAGAGTGTTTGCAGCAGCGATTTCAGCTTGTCATGAGGGTTTTGGCAGAGACAATGTCTTTAGTCACCCTCTAGTAAAACGCTTCCTATTAGGAACGCGCGACTTAGGCCAACACCTAGAGTCACGCTTCCTCAGTGGGATTTGGCTTTGGTACTCGAAGCGCTATGTAAGTCGCCGTTCGAGCCATTGAATCAAATACCCCTCAAGATGCTGTCTATCAAGACAGCACTGTTGCTCGCTTTGACTACAGCTAAGCGGGTCAGTGATTTGTGTGCTCTTTCGACGAGACCTGACTGCCTGGCCATCAATGGTGACCTGAGCAGAGCAGTGTTACGTCCTAACCCGGCATTTGTGCCTAAGGTTATTAAGAGTTCATATAGGTCACAGACCGTGGAGCTGTGGGCTTTTTCTCCTCCTCCTCATAGAGAGAGGAGTGAGGAGAAGCTCCATCGCCTGTGCCCGGTACGCGCTTTGGCGTGTTACGTCGAGCGCACAGCAGCGATTAGGTCATCACCTCAGTTGTTTGTGTGTCACGGTGCGGCTGCACTAGGTAGACCACTTTCAAAACAGAGGCTGTCTCACTGGCTTTGTGAAGGCATTGAGACAGCTTATGAGGTAGCAGGGCGGCAATTGCCTCAGGGTATCAGAGCTCACTCCACTCGTGGAGTAGCGGCTCCTACTGCCCTTTTAGAGGAACAGGAGTAGAGGATATCTGTAGAGCAGCATCCTGGTCGACGCTCGTCTCCATTTATCCGTTTCTATCTCTTAGATATGTCTTCTAATTCTCTGGCTCGATCTGTACTCAGCGTGGCTGAAGGGAGATCTTGAGCAAGAAAGAGAGGAGAAGCAGGACTGTGGACACAGGTTTCCATCAGGTCCGCTTTGGTTAGGGAAGACGTGTTTTTGACAGATGTGTTTTCTAACTCTTTGGCTCGGTCTGTACTCAGCATAGCTGAAGGGAGATCTGGAGTTAGGAAGAGAGGGAAAAGCAGGACTATGGACAGGGTTTCCATCAGGTCCGCTTTGGATAAGAAAACATATTTTGTGGCATGAATCCTGACTGACAGGGTCAGTACAGTAGAGGCATGCGTTGATTAACAGAATGTGAGGTCATCTATCTGCTTGTTCAGTTAGTATGACTCATGTTTTTGTTCCTGCCCACTAATCTCTGGGATTCCATTGAGTGAGTGAGGCGGTCTACCGCGGGTTACAATGTAGAGTGACACTGGTGTCATTCCATTAGTGGTCGGTAGTGTTTTCACAGGATATTGAGGCACATCTATCTGCTAGTACAGATTAGTATGGCTTCTATTCTGGTGATCTGCCCACTAGTCATTGGCATTGCCATTGGACTAGGTGGGGCGGGTCTTTTAACCGATGACGCGGTATATTGTGACGCCCGTAGGGGTTTTTAGTTGCAGTACTGCGGGACTCGGTTGCAGCCATTGCTAGGCTTGACTTTCTCGCTTCGATGGGAAGTGTTAGGCTCGGCAGGGAGTACATTTTGGGAGCGCTACGCTCCGCCTTAAACTCACTAGGAGCAGAGCTCCCCTATGGGGCGGGAGCTCCACGATATAGAACGATTAGTTACCGGAGTGTAACTCCAGTTCTATGAGTGGAGCGGAGCCCCATAGGACCAAGGCCCTGCCGACCCTCTCTAGTCTCGCTGAAGAAAAATATCTCGGGAGGCTGATTGAGGGGAGGCACCCCCTCTTATAGGGACACCTGTACTCCTATTGGCTGTAGGTGTGTGCATAATTTTGTCTCAGGCTGCTGCTGCCTTACGGCAGAGGGTAAACCACTAGGAGCAGAGCTCCCCTATGGGGCTCCGCTCCACTCATAGAACTGGAGTTACACTCCGGTAACTAATCGTTCACATATGCTGGAGACTTGGAAATATGTTCACACTATTCCACAGTATCACAATCTAACTCCTCTCCCTCTCTGATTTTTCAGCCAATCGGACGAGCGTTTGCTCTGGTGCAGCCAGCCAGTGAGAGGCCTGCTCTGAAGCCTGAACCAATCAAACCCTCTGAGGAGAAGGCTGAAAAGGTTGAGATCATCAAGGTGGGTGGGGCTTCATTTTGATGGTTAAAGATAACCAGTTCAGGTGTGTAATGTGTAATGTGTGTGTAATGTGTGTGTAATGTGTAATGTGTGTGTAATGTGTGTGTAATGTGTTGCAGGTGTATCTGGAGGATCGTAGACAGGAGCAGCAGAGACACCAGCAGAGCCTCAAGATGTTGTCAGAGGAAGTCTCCCAGATACAGGAGGTAAGACACATACTCTCTCGCTCTCCCTCTCCCTCTCCCTCTCCCTCTCCCTCTCCCTCTCCCTCGCCCTCGCCCTCTCCCTCGCTCTCGCTCTCGCTCTACGTGTGAGTCTCTCAGTAACACAGATGTGTGTGTGTGTGTTTTGCTCAGGTGAGATACTGTCTGAAGACCCTGAGGGAACAGATGGCAACCAAGAACAAAGGACAACACAATGTATGTGCACACATTTATAATGTTTATGTGTACACGTGTTCTTATGGAACACATTTATAATGTTTATGTGTACACGTGTTCCTATGGAACACATTTATAATGTTTATGTGTACACGTGTTCTTATGGAACACATTTATAATGTTTATGTGTACACGTGTTCCTATGGAACACATTTATAATGTTTATGTGTACACGTGTTCTTATGGAACACATTTATAATGTTTATGTGTACATGGTTCTTATGGAACACATTTATAATGTTTATGTGTACATGTGTTCTTATGGAACACATTTATAATGTTTATGTACACGTGTTCTTATGGAACCAGTTGTTTAGTGTCATCATTCATTTTGATACCTAATGATGACATATGCAATATGTCCTATGTGTGTCACTTCTACCTAAATGTCTCATATCTCCTCGTTCTGTCCATCCCTCACTATTCCCTATCTTCCTTCATCCTTCTCTCCCTCCAGTTTCCTGCTAGTGGCTACAGAGTCAGCGCTCCCTCCAATCAGAACAGCTCTTCTTCCTCAAAGGGAGGGGCTAAAGATGATGGACAGGTGAGGGGCTTTTCACATGCCCTATACCCCCCACATGAACCTGTGTGTGTGTGTGTGTGTGTGTGTGTGTGTGTGTGTGTGTGTGTGTGTGTGTGTGTGTGTGTGTGTGTGTGTGTGTGTAAAATACCTATATATTTATTATTACATATCAGGTCTTAGACTGACCCAGTCCTGTTCGCAATGTGAGATCATCGGCATGGTTCACTGTGTGTGTGTTAGTGTGTCCATTTTAGTGTTTATGTGTGTATTCATAAATACAGAGAGGGAAAGAGTTGAGGGAGAGGGAGAGGTACACCCCCCAGGAGAGAGAGCAGGAAGGCCTGGTACAGTCTGTTCCTCCTCTCCTCTCCTGCTGTGTTATTTGGTGTGTTAGTGTTCTTCTCCCTCCATTGTTCTACATTCCACAGATGGCCATTTAATAGCTTTGGTTTGGTCTTGAGGCCAAACAGGTAATGGGCGGTCCCAAAGCTATTCATGTCAGGATTCAGGAACCTTTTCAAAAGAGTGAATAGGGCTAACTTTAGCAGTTTGTGTGCGTGCGGCGTGTGAATGATACATGAGGAGCAGTTGGTGTTACAGAAATATGAGTGGAAAACGTTCACCTTTGTTTGGCTTACTTCATCAAAATATCTCCCTTTGTAACCGCTGCTATGACACACAAGACACATAGAGACACACGCACACCTCACTCTCTCACTCTCTCACACTCCCTGTCAGTCATTGAAATGTAAAAATAGATTATTCTGTAATTATTTGCATTTTCCATTTCCTCATATTTTTCTCTCTCTCTCTCTCTCTGTTGTCATTAATATGATTCACCTGTGTAAACAAATGGCAGAGCCGCTCCCACTACAGTAGAATCAACGCTGAGAAACCAATACAATACTACACAACACTGTACTATACAACACAATACAATACAATACTACACAACACTGTACTATACAACACAATACAATACAATACTACACAACACTGTACTATACAACACAATACAATACAATACTACACAACACTGTACTATACAACACAATACAATACAATACTACACAACACTGTACTATACAATACAATACTACACAACACTGTACTATACAATACAATACAATACTACACAACACTGTACTATACAACACAATACAATACAATACTACACAACACTGTACTATACAACACAATACAATACAATACTACACAACACTGTACTATACAACACAATACAATACTACACAACACTGTACTATACAACACAATACAATACAATACTACACAACACTGTACTATACAACACAATACAATACTACACAACACTGTACTATACAACACAATACAATACAATACTACACAACACAACACTGTACTATACAACACAATACAATACAATACTACACAACACTGTACTATACAACACAATACAATACAATACTACACAACACTGTACTATACAACACAATACAATACAATACTACACAACACTGTACAATACAATACAGTACTGCACAATACTACACAACACAATACAATACAGTACTAGACAGTACTACACAATACTATACTTACGCGATAATGCCAGAGAAGCCGGTGTTTGGAGGATATATTGGCACAGGTGTTGGTAGGCCCGAGACGAACACTATACTATACAATACAGTACTGCACAATGCTTTACAATACAGTACTGCACAACAACACTATACAACAGAGTACTACCCTGAACCGGGGGAGTCAGGAGTTTACAGTACTATGATCAGTCAGTTGGCTGAATGAGTTTATGAACAGGATATTAGTGGATTCTTGGAGCTTCACTTAAATCAATGGAAACTGTGTTTATAAGGTTTTTCACAGTTTAACGGTTCCTTTATTCCCTCTTTCATCCTTTCATCCCTCCCTCCCCCTCCCTCTTTCTTTCTCTCTGTCCTCAGGAAGGGGAGGAAGAGGCGGAGAGGGCGAAGATGAGGGATGTCAGTAAGCGTCTGTACGCTCAGCTACAGGAGGCCGAGAAGAAACACCAGGAGGAGAGAGATAGACTGCAGGTAAAACACGCACACGCACACACACATAACACACACACACACACACACACACACACCAAAGTGCTGTACATTATGAAATGCTATAACCTAACTCTCTGTCCTTTTCCTGTCCAGGCTGAGGGTGTGGATCTGCGCCAGCGTCTGGGGGAGCAAAGGGAGAAGCTGGAGGAGGTGAAGGAGGGGAGTGAGAGGAAGGACCAGAGGATTGAGGAGCTCCAGAGGCTGCTGGGAGGTATGGCGCAGGAGAGCCAAGCCCTACGAGACACACTGAGGAACAGAGAGGAGGAACTCAGAGAACTACGCAAGATCAGAGAGGAGGGCAGGAACGAGGAGCAGAGGTGAGGAGGAGAATAAACATTTCACTGCACCTGCGATAACATCTGCAAATCTGTGTACGTGATTTGAGCACACACACACAGATCACACACATAAACATCAAGAAAAACACACACACACACAGATATCACACACAGAGCACACACACACAGAGCACACACACAGAGCACACACACACACACAGAGCGCACACACACAAACACCAAAACACACACACACACACACAGAGCACACACATAAACACCAAAACACACACACATAAACACCAAAACACACACACACACACAGAACACACACACACACACAGAGCACACACATAAACACCTCTGACATTGCTCATTCTGGTATTTCGTAATTTATTGTATTTTTTTTACTATTTTGATTATGTGTGTATTGTTATTGTATTATTAGAAATGACTGCCCTGTTGGAGATAGAAACACAAGCATTTCACTGCACCTGCGATAACATCTGCAAATCTGTGTACATGATTTGAGCACACACACACACACAAACACATAAACACAAACAAACATACACACACATATAGACAAGGAGTGTTCTCAGCCACTCACACTGTGTGTTCTTCTCAGGTCAGAGCAGTTGGAGAAGGAGCTGGCCATTCTGAAGGAGAAGATCCATCATCTAGATGACATGCTGAAGAGCCAGCAGAGGAAAGTCAGACACATGATCGAACAGGTGAGACGCACACACACACACACACGACTATAACGTGCTATAACAGGTCTATAACATGCTATAACAGGACTATAACATGCTATAACAGGTCTATAACATGCTATAACAGGACTATAACATGCTATAACGGGACTGTAACATGCTATAACAGGTCTATAACATGCTATAACAGGACTATAACATGCTATAACAGGTCTATAACATGCAATAACAGGACTATAACATGCTATAACAGGTCTATAACATGCTATAACAGGTCTATACCATGCTATAACATGCTATAACAGGACTATAACATGCTATAACAGGACTATAACATGCTATAACAGGACTATAACATGCTATAACAGGTATATAACAGGTCTATAACATGCTAGAACAGGTATATAACAGGTCTATAACATGCTAGAACAGGACTGTAACACGCTAGAACAGGACTATAACATGCTATAACAGGTCTATACCATGCTATAACATGCTATAACAGGACTGTAACATGCTATAACAGGACTGTAACATGCTATAACAGGACTATAACAGGACTATAACATGCTATAACAGGTCTATAACATGCTATAACAGGTCTATAACATGCTATAACAGGACTATAACATGCAATAACAGGACTATAACATGCTATAACAGGACTATAACATGCTATAACAGGACTATAACATGCTATAACAGGACTATAACATGCTATAACAGGACTATAACATGCTATAACAGGTCTATAACATGCTATAACAGGTCTATAACATGCTATAACAGGACTATAACATGCTATAACAGGACTATGTGGTCCTCTGTAGCTCAGCTGGTAGAGCACGGCGCTTGTAACGCCAAGGTAGTGGGTTCGATCCCCGGGACCACCCATACACAAAAATGTATGCACGCATGACTGTAAGTCGCTTTGGATAAAAGCGTCTGCTAAATGGCATATTATATTATTATATTATTATAACAGGTCTATAACATGCTATAACAGGTCTATACCATGCTATAACATGCTATAACAGGTCTATAACATGCTATAACAGGTCTATAACATGCTATAACAGGACTATAACATGCTATAACAATTCTATAACATGCAATAACAGGACTATAACATGCTATAACAGGTCTATAACATGCTATAACAGGTCTATACCATGCTATAACAGGTCTATAACATGCTATAACAGGTCTATAACATGCTAGAACAGGACTGTAACATGCTAGAACAGGACTATAACATGCTATAACAGGTCTATAACATGCTAGAACAGGACTGTAACATGCTATAACAGGTCTATAACATGCTATAACAGGACTATAACATGCTATAACAGGTCTATAACATGCAATAACAGGACTATAACATGCTATAACAGGTCTATAACATGCTATAACAGGTCTATACCATGCTATAACATGCTATAACAGGACTGTAACATGCAATAACAGGTCTATAACATGCTATAACAGGACTATAACATGCTATAACAGGACTATAACATGCTATAACAGGTCTATAACATGCTATAACAGGTCTATAACATGCTAGAACAGGACTGTAACATGCTATAACAGGTCTATAACATGCTATAACAGGACTATAACATGCTATAACAGGTCTATAACATGCAATAACAGGACTATAACATGCTATAACAGGTCTATAACATGATATAACAGGTCTATACCATGCTATAACATGCTATAACAGGACTGTAACATGCTATAACAGGTCTATAACAGGACTATAACATGCTATAACAGGTCTATAACATGCACAAACCGGTCTATAACATGCTAGAACATGCTAGAACAGGACTGTAACATGCTAGAACAGGACTATAACAGGTCTATACCATGCTATAACATGCTATAACAGGACTATAACATGCTATAACAGGGCTATAACATGCTATAACAGGTCTATAACATGCTATAACAGGTCTATAACATGCTATAACAGGACTATAACATGCAATAACAGGACTATAACATGCTATAACAGGACTATAACATGCTATAACAGGACTATAACATGCTATAACAGGACTATAGCATGCTATAACAGAACTATAACATGCTATAACAGGACTATAACATGCTATAACAGGTCTATAACATGCTATAACAGGTCTATAACATGCTATAACAGGACTATAACATGCTATAACAGGACTATAACATGCTATAACAGGACTATAACATGCTATAACAGAACTATAACATGCAATAACAGGACTATAACATGCTATAACAGGACTATAACATGCTATAACAGGACTATAGCATGCTATAACAGAACTATAACATGCAATAACAGGACTATAACATGCTATAACAGGTCTATAACATGCTATAACAGGTCTATAACATGCTATAACAGGTCTATAACATGCTATAACAGGACTATAACATGCTATAACAGGACTATGTGGTCCTCTGTAGCTCAGCTGGTAGAGCACGGCGCTTGTAACGCCAAGGTAGTGGGTTCGATCCCCGGGACCACCCATACACAAAAATGTATGCACGCATGACTGTAAGTCGCTTTGGATAAAAGCGTCTGCTAAATGGCATATTATATTATTATATTATTATAACAGGTCTATAACATGCTATAACAGGTCTATACCATGCTATAACATGCTATAACAGGTCTATAACATGCTATAACAGGTCTATAACATGCTATAACAGGACTATAACATGCTATAACAATTCTATAACATGCAATAACAGGACTATAACATGCTATAACAGGTCTATAACATGCTATAACAGGTCTATACCATGCTATAACAGGTCTATAACATGCTATAACAGGTCTATAACATGCTAGAACAGGACTGTAACATGTTAGAACAGGACTATAACATGCTATAACAGGTCTATAACATGCTAGAACAGGACTGTAACATGCTATAACAGGTCTATAACATGCTATAACAGGACTATAACATGCTATAACAGGTCTATAACATGCAATAACAGGACTATAACATGCTATAACAGGTCTATAACATGCTATAACAGGTCTATACCATGCTATAACATGCTATAACAGGACTGTAACATGCAATAACAGGTCTATAACATGCTATAACAGGACTATAACATGCTATAACAGGACTATAACATGCTATAACAGGTCTATAACATGCTATAACAGGTCTATAACATGCTAGAACAGGACTGTAACATGCTATAACAGGTCTATAACATGCTATAACAGGACTATAACATGCTATAACAGGTCTATAACATGCAATAACAGGACTATAACATGCTATAACAGGTCTATAACATGATATAACAGGTCTATACCATGCTATAACATGCTATAACAGGACTGTAACATGCTATAACAGGTCTATAACAGGACTATAACATGCTATAACAGGTCTATAACATGCACAAACCGGTCTATAACATGCTAGAACATGCTAGAACAGGACTGTAACATGCTAGAACAGGACTATAACAGGTCTATACCATGCTATAACATGCTATAACAGGACTATAACATGCTATAACAGGGCTATAACATGCTATAACAGGTCTATAACATGCTATAACAGGTCTATAACATGCTATAACAGGACTATAACATGCAATAACAGGACTATAACATGCTATAACAGGACTATAACATGCTATAACAGGACTATAACATGCTATAACAGGACTATAGCATGCTATAACAGAACTATAACATGCTATAACAGGACTATAACATGCTATAACAGGTCTATAACATGCTATAACAGGACTATAACATGCTATAACAGGTCTATAACATGCTATAACAGGTCTATAACATGCTATAACATGCTATAACAGGACTATAACCTGCTATAACAGGACAATGTGGTCCTCTGTAGCTCAGCTGGTAGAGCACGGCGCTTGTAACGCCAAGTTAGTGGGTTCGATCCCCGGGACCACCCATACACAAAAATGTATGCACGCATGACTGTAAGTCGCTTTGGATAAAAGCGTCTGCTAAATGGCATATTATATTATTATATTATTATAACATGCTATAACAGGTCTATAACAGGTCTATACCATGCTATAACATGGTATAACAGGTCTATAACAGGTCTATAACATGCTATAACAGGACTATAACATGCTATAACAGGACTATAACATGCTATAACATGTCTATAACAGGACTATAACTAGCTATAACAGGACTATAACATGCTATAACAGGTCTATAACAGGACTATAACTTGCTATAACAGGACTAGAACATGCTAGAACAGGACTATAACATGCTATAACAGGACTAAAACGTGCTATAACAGGTCTATAACATGCTATAATAGGACTATAACATGATTTAACAGGTCTTTAACATGCTATAACATGCTATAACAGGACTATAACATGCTATAACAGGACTATAACAAGCTATAACAGGTCTATAACATGCTATAACAGGACTAACATGCAATAACAGGACTATAACATGCTATAACAGGACTATAACATGCAATAACAGAACTATAACATGCTATAACAGGACTATAACATGCTATAACAGGTCTATAACATGCTATAACAGGACTATAACATGCAATAACAGGACTATAACATGCTATAACAGGTCTATAACAGGTCTATAACATGCAATAACATGCAATAACAGGACTAGAACGTGCTATAACAGGACTATAACATGCTATAACAGGACTGTAACATGCTATAGCAGGACTGTAACGTGCTATAACAGGATTATAACATGCTATAACAGGACTATAACATGCTATAACAGGTCTATAACATGCTATAACAGGTCTACACCATGCTATAACATGCTATAACAGGTCTATAACATGCTATAACGGACTATAACATGCTATAACAGAACTATAACATGCTATAACAGGACTATAACATGCTATAACAGAACTATAACATGCTATAACAGAACTATAACATGCTATAACAGGACTATAACATGCTATAACAGGTCTATAACATGCAATAACAGGACTATAACATGCTATAACAGGTCTATAACATGCTATAACAGGTCTATAACATGCTAGAACAGGACTGTAACATGCTAGAACAGGACTATAACATGCTATAACAGGTCTATACCATGCTATAACATGCTATAACAGGACTGTAACATGCTATAACAGGTCTATAACATGCTATAACAGGATTATAACATGCTATAACAGGACTATAACATGCAATAACAGGTCTATACCATGCTATAACATGCTATAACAGGACTGTAACATGCTATAACAGGTCTATAACATGCTATAACAGGACTATAACATGCTATAACAGGACTATAACATGCTATAACAGGTCTATAACATGCTAGAACAGGACTGTAACATGCTAGAACAGGACTATAACATGCTATAACAGGTCTATAACATGCTATAACAGGTCTATAACATGCTAGAACAGGACTGTAACATGCTATAACAGGTCTATAACATGCTATAACAGGACTATAACATGCTATAACAGGTCTATAACATGCAATAACAGGACTATAACATGCTATAACAGGTCTATAACATGCTATAACAGGTCTATACCATGCTATAACATGCTATAACTGGACTGTAACATGCAATAACAGGTCTATAACATGCTATAACAGGACTATAACATGCTATAACAGGACTATAACATGCTATAACAGGTCTATAACATGCTATAACAGGTCTATAACATGCTAGAACAGGACTGTAACATGCTATAACAGGTCTGTAACATGCTATAACAGGTCTATAACATGCTATAACAGGACTATAACATGCTATAACAGGTCTATAACATGCAATAACAGGACTATAACATGCTATAACAGGACTATAACATGATATAACAGGTCTATACCATGCTATAACATGCTATAACAGGACTGTAACATGCTATAACAGGTCTATAACAGGACTATAACATGCTATAACAGGTCTATAACATGCACAAACCGGTCTATAACATGCTAGAACATGCTAGAACAGGACTGTAACATGCTAGAACAGGACTATAACAGGTCTATACCATGCTATAACATGCTATAACAGGACTGTAACATGCAATAACAGGTCTATAACATGCTATAACAGGACTATAACATGCTATAACAGGACTATAACATGCTATAACAGGTCTATAACATGCTATAACAGGTCTATAACATGCTAGAACAGGACTGTAACATGCTATAACAGGTCTGTAACATGCTATAACAGGACTATAACATGCTATAACAGGTCTATAACATGCAATAACAGGACTATAACATGCTATAACAGGTCTATAACATGATATAACAGGTCTATACCATGCTATAACATGCTATAACAGGACTGTAACATGCTATAACAGGTCTATAACAGGACTATAACATGCTATAACAGGTCTATAACATGCACAAACCGGTCTATAACATGCTAGAACATGCTAGAACAGGACTGTAACATGCTAGAACAGGACTATAACAGGTCTATACCATGCTATAACATGCTATAACAGGACTGTAACATGCTATAACAGGTCTATAACATGCTATAACAGGACTATAACATGCTATAACAGGGCTATAACATGCTATAACAGGTCTATAACATGCTATAACAGGTCTATAACATGCTATAACAGGACTATAACATGCAATAACAGGACTATAACATGCTATAACAGGACTATAACATGCTATAACAGGACTATAACATGCTATAACAGGACTATAGCATGCTATAACAGAACTATAACATGCTATAACAGGACTATAACATGCTATAACAGGTCTATAACATGCTATAACAGGACTATAACATGCTATAACAGGTCTATAACATGCTATAACAGGTCTATAACATGCTATAACATGCTATAACAGGACTATAACATGCTATAACAGGACAATGTGGTCCTCTGTAGCTCAGCTGGTAGAGCACGGCGCTTGTAACGCCAAGTTAGTGGGTTCGATTCCCGGGACCACCCATACACAAAAATGTATGCACGCATGACTGTAAGTCGCTTTGGATAAAAGCGTCTGCTAAATGGCATATTATATTATTATATTATTATAACATGCTATAACAGGTCTATAACAGGTCTATACCATGCTATAACATGCTATAACAGGTCTATAACAGGTCTATAACATGCTATAACAGGACTATAACATGCTATAACAGGACTATAACATGCTATAACAGGTCTATAACAGGACTATAACTAGCTATAACAGGACTATAACATGCTATAACAGGTCTATAACAGGACTATAACTTGCTATAACAGGACTAGAACATGCTAGAACAGGACTATAACATGCTATAACAGGACTAAAACGTGCTATAACAGGTCTATAACATGATATAATAGGACTATAACATGATTTAACAGGTCTTTAACATGCTATAACATGCTATAACAGGACTATAACATGCTATAACAGGACTATAACAAGCTATAACAGGTCTATAACATGCTATAACAGGACTAACATGCAATAACAGGACTATAACATGCTATAACAGGACTATAACATGCTATAACAGAACTATAACATGCTATAACAGGACTATAACATGCAATAACAGAACTATAACATGCTATAACAGGACTATAACATGCTATAACAGGTCTATAACATGCTATAACAGGACTATAACATGCAATAACAGGACTATAACATGCTATAACAGGTCTATAACAGGTCTATAACATGCAATAACATGCAATAACAGGACTAGAACGTGCTATAACAGGACTATAACATGCTATAACATGCTATAACAGGACTGTAACATGCTATAACAGGACTGTAACGTGCTATAACAGGACTATAACATGCTATAACATGCTATAACAGGACTATAACATGCTATAACAGGACTATAACAAGCTATAACAGGTCTATAACATGCTATAACAGGACTAACATGCAATAACAGGACTATAACATGCTATAACAGGACTATAACAAGCTATAACAGGTCTATAACATGCTATAACAGGACTAACATGCAATAACAGGACTATAACATGCTATAACAGGACTATAACATGCTATAACAGAACTATAACATGCTATAACAGGACTATAACATGCAATAACAGAACTATAACATGCTATAACAGGACTATAACATGCTATAACAGGTCTATAACATGCTATAACAGGACTATAACATGCAATAACAGGACTATAACATGCTATAACAGGTCTATAACAGGTCTATAACATGCAATAACATGCAATAACAGGACTAGAACGTGCTATAACAGGACTATAACATGCTATAACATGCTATAACAGGACTGTAACATGCTATAACAGGACTGTAACGTGCTATAACAGGACTATAACATGCTATAACATGCTATAACAGGATTATAACATGCTATAACGGGACTATAACATGCTATAACAGGTCTATAACATGCTATAACAGGTCTACACCATGCTATAACATGCTATAACAGGTCTATAACATGCTATAACGGACTATAACATGCTATAACAGGACTATAACATGCTATAGCAGAACTATAACATGCTATAACAGGACTATAACATGCTATAACAGAACTATAACATGCTATAACAGGACTATAACATGCTATAACAGAACTATAACATGCTATAACAGGACTATAACATGCTATAACAGGTCTATAACATGCTATAACAGGACTATAACATGCAGTAACAGGACTATAACATGCTATAACAGGTCTATAACAGGTCTATAACATGCTATAACATGCAATAACAGGACTATAACATGCTATAACAGGACTATAACATGCTATAACAGGACTATAACATGCTATAACAGGACTGTAACATGCTATAACAGGACTGTAACATGCTATAACAGGACTGTAACGTGCTATAACAGGACTATAACATGCTCTAACATGCTATAACAGGATTATAACATGCTATAACAGGACTATAACATGCTATAACAGGTCTATAACATGCTATAACAGGTCTACACCATGCTATAACATGCTATAACAGGTCTATAACATGCTATAACGGACTATAACATGCTATAACAGGACTATAACATGCTATAACAGGTCTATAACATGCTATAACAGGACTATAACATGCTATAATAGGACTATAACATGATTTAACAGGTCTATAACTTGCTATATCATGCTATAACAGGACTATAACATGCTATAACAGGACTATAACATGCTATAACAGGTCTATAACATGCAATAACAGGACTATAACATGCTATAACAGGACTATAACATGCTATAACAGGACTGTAACGTGCTATAACAGGACTATAACATGCTCTAACATGCTATAACAGGATTATAACATGCTATAACAGGACTATAACATGCTATAACAGGTCTATAACATGCTATAACAGGTCTACACCATGCTATAACATGCTATAACAGGTCTATAACATGCTATAACAGGTCTATAACATGCTATAACAGGACTATAACATGCTATAACAGGACTATAACATGCTATAACAGGACTAGTGGCCTCTGTAGCTAGCTGGTAGAGCACGGCGCTTGTAACGCCAAGGTAGTGGGTTGAGGACCACCCATACACAAAAATGTATGCACGCATGACTGTAAGTCGCTTGGATAAAAGCGTCTGCTAAATGGCATATTATATTATTATATTATTATAACAGGTCTATAACATGCTATAACAGGTCTATACCATGCTATAACATGCTATAACAGGTCTATAACATGCTATAACAGGTCTATAACATGCTATAACAGGACTATAACATGCTATAACAATTCTATAACATGCAATAACAGGACTATAACATGCTATAACAGGTCTATAACATGCTATAACAGGTCTATACCATGCTATAACAGGTCTATAACATGCTATAACAGGTCTATAACATGCTAGAACAGGACTGTAACATGCTAGAACAGGACTATAACATGCTATAACAGGTCTATAACATGCTAGAACAGGACTGTAACATGCTATAACAGGTCTATAACATGCTATAACAGGACTATAACATGCTATAACAGGTCTATAACATGCAATAACAGGACTATAACATGCTATAACAGGTCTATAACATGCTATAACAGGTCTATACCATGCTATAACATGCTATAACAGGACTGTAACATGCAATAACAGGTCTATAACATGCTATAACAGGACTATAACATGCTATAACAGGACTATAACATGCTATAACAGGTCTATAACATGCTATAACAGGTCTATAACATGCTAGAACAGGACTGTAACATGCTATAACAGGTCTATAACATGCTATAACAGGACTATAACATGCTATAACAGGTCTATAACATGCAATAACAGGACTATAACATGCTATAACAGGTCTATAACATGATATAACAGGTCTATACCATGCTATAACATGCTATAACAGGACTGTAACATGCTATAACAGGTCTATAACAGGACTATAACATGCTATAACAGGTCTATAACATGCACAAACCGGTCTATAACATGCTAGAACATGCTAGAACAGGACTGTAACATGCTAGAACAGGACTATAACAGGTCTATACCATGCTATAACATGCTATAACAGGACTATAACATGCTATAACAGGGCTATAACATGCTATAACAGGTCTATAACATGCTATAACAGGTCTATAACATGCTATAACAGGACTATAACATGCAATAACAGGACTATAACATGCTATAACAGGACTATAACATGCTATAACAGGACTATAACATGCTATAACAGGACTATAGCATGCTATAACAGAACTATAACATGCTATAACAGGACTATAACATGCTATAACAGGTCTATAACATGCTATAACAGGACTATAACATGCTATAACAGGTCTATAACATGCTATAACAGGTCTATAACATGCTATAACATGCTATAACAGGACTATAACATGCTATAACAGGACAATGTGGTCCTCTGTAGCTCAGCTGGTAGAGCACGGCGCTTGTAACGCCAAGTTAGTGGGTTCGATCCCCGGGACCACCCATACACAAAAATGTATGCACGCATGACTGTAAGTCGCTTTGGATAAAAGCGTCTGCTAAATGGCATATTATATTATTATAACATGCTATAACAGGTCTATAACAGGTCTATACCATGCTATAACATGCTATAACAGGTCTATAACAGGTCTATAACATGCTATAACAGGACTATAACATGCTATAACAGGACTATAACATGCTATAACAGGTCTATAACAGGACTATAACTAGCTATAACAGGACTATAACATGCTATAACAGGTCTATAACAGGACTATAACTTGCTATAACAGGACTAGAACATGCTAGAACAGGACTATAACATGCTATAACAGGACTAAAACGTGCTATAACAGGTCTATAACATGCTATAATAGGACTATAACATGATTTAACAGGTCTTTAACATGCTATAACATGCTATAACAGGACTATAACATGCTATAACAGGACTATAACAAGCTATAACAGGTCTATAACATGCTATAACAGGACTAACATGCAATAACAGGACTATAACATGCTATAACAGGACTATAACATGCTATAACAGAACTATAACATGCTATAACAGGACTATAACATGCAATAACAGAACTATAACATGCTATAACAGGACTATAACATGCTATAACAGGTCTATAACATGCTATAACAGGACTATAACATGCAATAACAGGACTATAACATGCTATAACAGGTCTATAACAGGTCTATAACATGCAATAACATGCAATAACAGGACTAGAACGTGCTATAACAGGACTATAACATGCTATAACATGCTATAACAGGACTGTAACATGCTATAACAGGACTGTAACGTGCTATAACAGGATTATAACATGCTATAACAGGACTATAACATGCTATAACAGGTCTATAACATGCTATAACAGGTCTACACCATGCTATAACATGCTATAACAGGTCTATAACATGCTATAACGGACTATAACATGCTATAACAGAACTATAACATGCTATAACAGGACTATAACATGCTATAACAGAACTATAACATGCTATAACAGGACTATAACATGCTATAACAGGACTATAACATGCTATAACAGGTCTATAACATGCTAGAACAGGACTGTAACATGCTAGAACAGGACTATAACATGCTATAACAGGTCTATAACATGCTATAACAGGTCTATAACATGCTAGAACAGGACTGTAACATGCTATAACAGGTCTATAACATGCTATAACAGGACTATAACATGCTATAACAGGTCTATAACATGCAATAACAGGACTATAACATGCTATAACAGGTCTATAACATGCTATAACAGGTCTATACCATGCTATAACATGCTATAACAGGACTGTAACATGCAATAACAGGTCTATAACATGCTATAACAGGACTATAACATGCTATAACAGGACTATAACATGCTATAACAGGTCTATAACATGCTATAACAGGTCTATAACATGCTAGAACAGGACTGTAACATGCTATAACAGGTCTGTAACATGCTATAACAGGTCTATAACATGCTATAACAGGACTATAACATGCTATAACAGGTCTATAACATGCAATAACAGGACTATAACATGCTATAACAGGACTATAACATGATATAACAGGTCTATACCATGCTATAACATGCTATAACAGGACTGTAACATGCTATAACAGGTCTATAACAGGACTATAACATGCTATAACAGGTCTATAACATGCACAAACCGGTCTATAACATGCTAGAACATGCTAGAACAGGACTGTAACATGCTAGAACAGGACTATAATAGGTCTATACCATGCTATAACATGCTATAACAGGACTGTAACATGCAATAACAGGTCTATAACATGCTATAACAGGCTATAACAGGACTATAACATGCTATAACAGGTCTATAACATGCTATAACAGGTCTATAACATGCTAGAACAGGACTGTAACATGCTATAACAGGTATGTAACATGCTATAACAGGACTATAACATGCTATAACAGGTCTATAACATGCAATAACAGGACTATAACATGCTATAACAGGTCTATAACATGATATAACAGGTCTATACCATGCTATAACATGCTATAACAGGACTGTAACATGCTATAACAGGTCTATAACAGGACTATAACATGCTATAACAGGTCTATAACATGCACAAACCGGTCTATAACATGCTAGAACATGCTAGAACAGGACTGTAACATGCTAGAACAGGACTATAACAGGTCTATACCATGCTATAACATGCTATAACAGGACTATAACATGCTATAACAGGGCTATAACATGCTATAACAGGTCTATAACATGCTATAACAGGTCTATAACATGCTATAACAGGACTATAACATGCAATAACAGGACTATAACATGCTATAACAGGACTATAACATGCTATAACAGGACTATAACATGCTATAACAGGACTATAGCATGCTATAACAGAACTATAACATGCTATAACAGGACTATAACATGCTATAACAGGTCTATAACATGCTATAACAGGACTATAACATGCTATAACAGGTCTATAACATGCTATAACAGGTCTATAACATGCTATAACATGCTATAACAGGACTATAACCTGCTATAACAGGACAATGTGGTCCTCTGTAGCTCAGCTGGTAGAGCACGGCGCTTGTAACGCCAAGTTAGTGGGTTCGATCCCGGGACCACCCATACACAAAAATGTATGCACGCATGACTGTAAGTCGCTTTGGATAAAAGCGTCTGCTAAATGGCATATTATATTATTATATTATTATAACATGCTATAACAGGTCTATAACAGGTCTATACCATGCTATAACATGGTATAACAGGTCTATAACAGGTCTATAACATGCTATAACAGGACTATAACATGCTATAACAGGACTATAACATGCTATAACATGTCTATAACAGGACTATAACTAGCTATAACAGGACTATAACATGCTATAACAGGTCTATAACAGGACTATAACTTGCTATAACAGGACTAGAACATGCTAGAACAGGACTATAACATGCTATAACAGGACTAAAACGTGCTATAACAGGTCTATAACATGCTATAATAGGACTATAACATGATTTAACAGGTCTTTAACATGCTATAACATGCTATAACAGGACTATAACATGCTATAACAGGACTATAACAAGCTATAACAGGTCTATAACATGCTATAACAGGACTAACATGCAATAACAGGACTATAACATGCTATAACAGGACTATAACATGCAATAACAGAACTATAACATGCTATAACAGGACTATAACATGCTATAACAGGTCTATAACATGCTATAACAGGACTATAACATGCAATAACAGGACTATAACATGCTATAACAGGTCTATAACAGGTCTATAACATGCAATAACATGCAATAACAGGACTAGAACGTGCTATAACAGGACTATAACATGCTATAACAGGACTGTAACATGCTATAGCAGGACTGTAACGTGCTATAACAGGATTATAACATGCTATAACAGGACTATAACATGCTATAACAGGTCTATAACATGCTATAACAGGTCTACACCATGCTATAACATGCTATAACAGGTCTATAACATGCTATAACGGACTATAACATGCTATAACAGAACTATAACATGCTATAACAGGACTATAACATGCTATAACAGAACTATAACATGCTATAACAGAACTATAACATGCTATAACAGGACTATAACATGCTATAACAGGTCTATAACATGCAATAACAGGACTATAACATGCTATAACAGGTCTATAACATGCTATAACAGGTCTATAACATGCTAGAACAGGACTGTAACATGCTAGAACAGGACTATAACATGCTATAACAGGTCTATACCATGCTATAACATGCTATAACAGGACTGTAACATGCTATAACAGGTCTATAACATGCTATAACAGGATTATAACATGCTATAACAGGACTATAACATGCAATAACAGGTCTATACCATGCTATAACATGCTATAACAGGACTGTAACATGCTATAACAGGTCTATAACATGCTATAACAGGACTATAACATGCTATAACAGGACTATAACATGCTATAACAGGTCTATAACATGCTAGAACAGGACTGTAACATGCTAGAACAGGACTATAACATGCTATAACAGGTCTATAACATGCTATAACAGGTCTATAACATGCTAGAACAGGACTGTAACATGCTATAACAGGTCTATAACATGCTATAACAGGACTATAACATGCTATAACAGGTCTATAACATGCAATAACAGGACTATAACATGCTATAACAGGTCTATAACATGCTATAACAGGTCTATACCATGCTATAACATGCTATAACTGGACTGTAACATGCAATAACAGGTCTATAACATGCTATAACAGGACTATAACATGCTATAACAGGACTATAACATGCTATAACAGGTCTATAACATGCTATAACAGGTCTATAACATGCTAGAACAGGACTGTAACATGCTATAACAGGTCTGTAACATGCTATAACAGGTCTATAACATGCTATAACAGGACTATAACATGCTATAACAGGTCTATAACATGCAATAACAGGACTATAACATGCTATAACAGGACTATAACATGATATAACAGGTCTATACCATGCTATAACATGCTATAACAGGACTGTAACATGCTATAACAGGTCTATAACAGGACTATAACATGCTATAACAGGTCTATAACATGCACAAACCGGTCTATAACATGCTAGAACATGCTAGAACAGGACTGTAACATGCTAGAACAGGACTATAACAGGTCTATACCATGCTATAACATGCTATAACAGGACTGTAACATGCAATAACAGGTCTATAACATGCTATAACAGGACTATAACATGCTATAACAGGACTATAACATGCTATAACAGGTCTATAACATGCTATAACAGGTCTATAACATGCTAGAACAGGACTGTAACATGCTATAACAGGTCTGTAACATGCTATAACAGGACTATAACATGCTATAACAGGTCTATAACATGCAATAACAGGACTATAACATGCTATAACAGGTCTATAACATGATATAACAGGTCTATACCATGCTATAACATGCTATAACAGGACTGTAACATGCTATAACAGGTCTATAACAGGACTATAACATGCTATAACAGGTCTATAACATGCACAAACCGGTCTATAACATGCTAGAACATGCTAGAACAGGACTGTAACATGCTAGAACAGGACTATAACAGGTCTATACCATGCTATAACATGCTATAACAGGACTGTAACATGCTATAACAGGTCTATAACATGCTATAACAGGACTATAACATGCTATAACAGGGCTATAACATGCTATAACAGGTCTATAACATGCTATAACAGGTCTATAACATGCTATAACAGGACTATAACATGCAATAACAGGACTATAACATGCTATAACAGGACTATAACATGCTATAACAGGACTATAACATGCTATAACAGGACTATAGCATGCTATAACAGAACTATAACATGCTATAACAGGACTATAACATGCTATAACAGGTCTATAACATGCTATAACAGGACTATAACATGCTATAACAGGTCTATAACATGCTATAACAGGTCTATAACATGCTATAACATGCTATAACAGGACTATAACATGCTATAACAGGACAATGTGGTCCTCTGTAGCTCAGCTGGTAGAGCACGGCGCTTGTAACGCCAAGTTAGTGGGTTCGATTCCCGGGACCACCCATACACAAAAATGTATGCACGCATGACTGTAAGTCGCTTTGGATAAAAGCGTCTGCTAAATGGCATATTATATTATTATATTATTATAACATGCTATAACAGGTCTATAACAGGTCTATACCATGCTATAACAGGTCTATAACAGGTCTATAACATGCTATAACAGGACTATAACAGGACTATAACATGCTATAACAGGTCTATAACAGGACTATAACTAGCTATAACAGGACTATAACATGCTATAACAGGTCTATAACAGGACTATAACTTGCTATAACAGGACTAGAACATGCTAGAACAGGACTATAACATGCTATAACAGGACTAAAACGTGCTATAACAGGTCTATAACATGATATAATAGGACTATAACATGATTTAACAGGTCTTTAACATGCTATAACATGCTATAACAGGACTATAACATGCTATAACAGGACTATAACAAGCTATAACAGGTCTATAACATGCTATAACAGGACTAACATGCAATAACAGGACTATAACATGCTATAACAGGACTATAACATGCTATAACAGAACTATAACATGCTATAACAGGACTATAACATGCAATAACAGAACTATAACATGCTATAACAGGACTATAACATGCTATAACAGGTCTATAACATGCTATAACAGGACTATAACATGCAATAACAGGACTATAACATGCTATAACAGGTCTATAACAGGTCTATAACATGCAATAACATGCAATAACAGGACTAGAACGTGCTATAACAGGACTATAACATGCTATAACATGCTATAACAGGACTGTAACATGCTATAACAGGACTGTAACGTGCTATAACAGGACTATAACATGCTATAACATGCTATAACAGGACTATAACATGCTATAACAGGACTATAACAAGCTATAACAGGTCTATAACATGCTATAACAGGACTAACATGCAATAACAGGACTATAACATGCTATAACAGGACTATAACAAGCTATAACAGGTCTATAACATGCTATAACAGGACTAACATGCAATAACAGGACTATAACATGCTATAACAGGACTATAACATGCTATAACAGAACTATAACATGCTATAACAGGACTATAACATGCAATAACAGAACTATAACATGCTATAACAGGACTATAACATGCTATAACAGGTCTATAACATGCTATAACAGGACTATAACATGCAATAACAGGACTATAACATGCTATAACAGGTCTATAACAGGTCTATAACATGCAATAACATGCAATAACAGGACTAGAACGTGCTATAACAGGACTATAACATGCTATAACATGCTATAACAGGACTGTAACATGCTATAACAGGACTGTAACGTGCTATAACAGGACTATAACATGCTATAACATGCTATAACAGGATTATAACATGCTATAACGGGACTATAACATGCTATAACAGGTCTATAACATGCTATAACAGGTCTACACCATGCTATAACATGCTATAACGGTCTATAACATGCTATAACGGACTATAACATGCTATAGCAGAACTATAACATGCTATAACAGGACTATAACATGCTATAACAGAACTATAACATGCTATAACAGGACTATAACATGCTATAACAGAACTATAACATGCTATAACAGGACTATAACATGCTATAACAGGTCTATAACATGCTATAACAGGACTATAACATGCAGTAACAGGACTATAACATGCTATAACAGGTCTATAACAGGTCTATAACATGCTATAACATGCAATAACAGGACTATAACATGCTATAACAGGACTATAACATGCTATAACAGGACTATAACATGCTATAACAGGACTGTAACATGCTATAACAGGACTGTAACATGCTATAACAGGACTGTAACGTGCTATAACAGGACTATAACATGCTCTAACATGCTATAACAGGATTATAACATGCTATAACAGGACTATAACATGCTATAACAGGTCTATAACATGCTATAACAGGTCTACACCATGCTATAACATGCTATAACAGGTCTATAACATGCTATAACGGACTATAACATGCTATAACAGGACTATAACATGCTATAACAGGTCTATAACATGCTATAACAGGACTATAACATGCTATAATAGGACTATAACATGATTTAACAGGTCTATAACTTGCTATATCATGCTATAACAGGACTATAACATGCTATAACAGGACTATAACATGCTATAACAGGTCTATAACATGCAATAACAGGACTATAACATGCTATAACAGGACTATAACATGCTATAACAGGACTGTAACGTGCTATAACAGGACTATAACATGCTCTAACATGCTATAACAGGATTATAACATGCTATAACAGGACTATAACATGCTATAACAGGTCTATAACATGCTATAACAGGTCTACACCATGCTATAACATGCTATAACAGGTCTATAACATGCTATAACAGGTCTATAACATGCTATAACAGGACTATAACATGCTATAACAGGACTATAACATGCTATAACAGGACTATGTGGTCCTCTGTAGCTCAGCTGGTAGAGCACGGCGCTTGTAACGCCAAGGTAGTGGGTTCGATCCCCGGGACCACCCATACACAAAAATGTATGCACGCATGACTGTAAGTCGCTTTGGATAAAAGCGTCTGCTAAATGGCATATTATATTATTATATTATTATAACAGGTCTATAACATGCTATAACAGGTCTATACCATGCTATAACATGCTATAACAGGTCTATAACATGCTATAACAGGTCTATAACATGCTATAACAGGACTATAACATGCTATAACAATTCTATAACATGCAATAACAGGACTATAACATGCTATAACAGGTCTATAACATGCTATAACAGGTCTATACCATGCTATAACAGGTCTATAACATGCTATAACAGGTCTATAACATGCTAGAACAGGACTGTAACATGCTAGAACAGGACTATAACATGCTATAACAGGTCTATAACATGCTAGAACAGGACTGTAACATGCTATAACAGGTCTATAACATGCTATAACAGGACTATAACATGCTATAACAGGTCTATAACATGCAATAACAGGACTATAACATGCTATAACAGGTCTATAACATGCTATAACAGGTCTATACCATGCTATAACATGCTATAACAGGACTGTAACATGCAATAACAGGTCTATAACATGCTATAACAGGACTATAACATGCTATAACAGGACTATAACATGCTATAACAGGTCTATAACATGCTATAACAGGTCTATAACATGCTAGAACAGGACTGTAACATGCTATAACAGGTCTATAACATGCTATAACAGGACTATAACATGCTATAACAGGTCTATAACATGCAATAACAGGACTATAACATGCTATAACAGGTCTATAACATGATATAACAGGTCTATACCATGCTATAACATGCTATAACAGGACTGTAACATGCTATAACAGGTCTATAACAGGACTATAACATGCTATAACAGGTCTATAACATGCACAAACCGGTCTATAACATGCTAGAACATGCTAGAACAGGACTGTAACATGCTAGAACAGGACTATAACAGGTCTATACCATGCTATAACATGCTATAACAGGACTATAACATGCTATAACAGGGCTATAACATGCTATAACAGGTCTATAACATGCTATAACAGGTCTATAACATGCTATAACAGGACTATAACATGCAATAACAGGACTATAACATGCTATAACAGGACTATAACATGCTATAACAGGACTATAACATGCTATAACAGGACTATAGCATGCTATAACAGAACTATAACATGCTATAACAGGACTATAACATGCTATAACAGGTCTATAACATGCTATAACAGGACTATAACATGCTATAACAGGTCTATAACATGCTATAACAGGTCTATAACATGCTATAACATGCTATAACAGGACTATAACATGCTATAACAGGACAATGTGGTCCTCTGTAGCTCAGCTGGTAGAGCACGGCGCTTGTAACGCCAAGTTAGTGGGTTCGATCCCCGGGACCACCCATACACAAAAATGTATGCACGCATGACTGTAAGTCGCTTTGGATAAAAGCGTCTGCTAAATGGCATATTATATTATTATAACATGCTATAACAGGTCTATAACAGGTCTATACCATGCTATAACATGCTATAACAGGTCTATAACAGGTCTATAACATGCTATAACAGGACTATAACATGCTATAACAGGACTATAACATGCTATAACAGGTCTATAACAGGACTATAACTAGCTATAACAGGACTATAACATGCTATAACAGGTCTATAACAGGACTATAACTTGCTATAACAGGACTAGAACATGCTAGAACAGGACTATAACATGCTATAACAGGACTAAAACGTGCTATAACAGGTCTATAACATGCTATAATAGGACTATAACATGATTTAACAGGTCTTTAACATGCTATAACATGCTATAACAGGACTATAACATGCTATAACAGGACTATAACAAGCTATAACAGGTCTATAACATGCTATAACAGGACTAACATGCAATAACAGGACTATAACATGCTATAACAGGACTATAACATGCTATAACAGAACTATAACATGCTATAACAGGACTATAACATGCAATAACAGAACTATAACATGCTATAACAGGACTATAACATGCTATAACAGGTCTATAACATGCTATAACAGGACTATAACATGCAATAACAGGACTATAACATGCTATAACAGGTCTATAACAGGTCTATAACATGCAATAACATGCAATAACAGGACTAGAACGTGCTATAACAGGACTATAACATGCTATAACATGCTATAACAGGACTGTAACATGCTATAACAGGACTGTAACGTGCTATAACAGGATTATAACATGCTATAACAGGACTATAACATGCTATAACAGGTCTATAACATGCTATAACAGGTCTACACCATGCTATAACATGCTATAACAGGTCTATAACATGCTATAACGGACTATAACATGCTATAACAGAACTATAACATGCTATAACAGGACTATAACATGCTATAACAGAACTATAACATGCTATAACAGGACTATAACATGCTATAACAGGACTATAACATGCTATAACAGGTCTATAACATGCTAGAACAGGACTGTAACATGCTAGAACAGGACTATAACATGCTATAACAGGTCTATAACATGCTATAACAGGTCTATAACATGCTAGAACAGGACTGTAACATGCTATAACAGGTCTATAACATGCTATAACAGGACTATAACATGCTATAACAGGTCTATAACATGCAATAACAGGACTATAACATGCTATAACAGGTCTATAACATGCTATAACAGGTCTATACCATGCTATAACATGCTATAACAGGACTGTAACATGCAATAACAGGTCTATAACATGCTATAACAGGACTATAACATGCTATAACAGGACTATAACATGCTATAACAGGTCTATAACATGCTATAACAGGTCTATAACATGCTAGAACAGGACTGTAACATGCTATAACAGGTCTGTAACATGCTATAACAGGTCTATAACATGCTATAACAGGACTATAACATGCTATAACAGGTCTATAACATGCAATAACAGGACTATAACATGCTATAACAGGACTATAACATGATATAACAGGTCTATACCATGCTATAACATGCTATAACAGGACTGTAACATGCTATAACAGGTCTATAACAGGACTATAACATGCTATAACAGGTCTATAACATGCACAAACCGGTCTATAACATGCTAGAACATGCTAGAACAGGACTGTAACATGCTAGAACAGGACTATAATAGGTCTATACCATGCTATAACATGCTATAACAGGACTGTAACATGCAATAACAGGTCTATAACATGCTATAACAGGCTATAACAGGACTATAACATGCTATAACAGGTCTATAACATGCTATAACAGGTCTATAACATGCTAGAACAGGACTGTAACATGCTATAACAGGTATGTAACATGCTATAACAGGACTATAACATGCTATAACAGGTCTATAACATGCAATAACAGGACTATAACATGCTATAACAGGTCTATAACATGATATAACAGGTCTATACCATGCTATAACATGCTATAACAGGACTGTAACATGCTATAACAGGTCTATAACAGGACTATAACATGCTATAACAGGTCTATAACATGCACAAACCGGTCTATAACATGCTAGAACATGCTAGAACAGGACTGTAACATGCTAGAACAGGACTATAACAGGTCTATACCATGCTATAACATGCTATAACAGGACTGTAACATGCTATAACAGGTCTATAACATGCTATAACAGGACTATAACATGCTATAACAGGGCTATAACATGCTATAACAGGTCTATAACATGCTATAACAGGTCTATAACATGCTATAACAGGACTATAACATGCAATAACAGGACTATAACATGCTATAACAGGACTATAACATGCTATAACAGGACTATAACATGCTATAACAGGACTATAGCATGCTATAACAGAACTATAACATGCTATAACAGGACTATAACATGCTATAACAGGTCTATAACATGCTATAACAGGACTATAACATGCTATAACAGGTCTATAACATGCTATAACAGGTCTATAACATGCTATAACATGCTATAACAGGACTATAACATGCTATAACAGGACAATGTGGTCCTCTGTAGCTCAGCTGGTAGAGCACGGCGCTTGTAACGCCAAGTTAGTGGGTTCGATCCCGGGACCACCCATACACAAAAATGTATGCACGCATGACTGTAAGTCGCTTTGGATAAAAGCGTCTGCTAAATGGCATATTATATTATTATATTATTATAACATGCTATAACAGGTCTATAACAGGTCTATACCATGCTATAACATGCTATAACAGGTCTATAACAGGTCTATAACATGCTATAACAGGACTATAACATGCTATAACAGGACTATAACATGCTATAACAGGTCTATAACAGGACTATAACTAGCTATAACAGGACTATAACATGCTATAACAGGTCTATAACAGGACTATAACTTGCTATAACAGGACTAGAACATGCTAGAACAGGACTATAACATGCTATAACAGGACTAAAACGTGCTATAACAGGTCTATAACATGCTATAATAGGACTATAACATGATTTAACAGGTCTTTAACATGCTATAACATGCTATAACAGGACTATAACATGCTATAACAGGACTATAACAAGCTATAACAGGTCTATAACATGCTATAACAGGACTAACATGCAATAACAGGACTATAACATGCTATAACAGGACTATAACATGCTATAACAGAACTATAACATGCTATAACAGGACTATAACATGCAATAACAGAACTATAACATGCTATAACAGGACTATAACATGCTATAACAGGTCTATAACATGCTATAACAGGACTATAACATGCAATAACAGGACTATAACATGCTATAACAGGTCTATAACAGGTCTATAACATGCAATAACATGCAATAACAGGACTAGAACGTGCTATAACAGGACTATAACATGCTATAACATGCTATAACAGGACTGTAACATGCTATAACAGGACTGTAACGTGCTATAACAGGACTATAACATGCTATAACATGCTATAACAGGATTATAACATGCTATAACAGGACTATAACATGCTATAACAGGACTATAACAAGCTATAACAGGTCTATAACATGCTATAACAGGACTAACATGCAATAACATGACTATAACATGCTATAACAGGACTATAACATGCTATAACAGAACTATAACATGCTATAACAGGACTATAACATGCAATAACAGAACTATAACATGCTATAACAGGACTATAACATGCTATAACAGGTCTATAACATGCTATAACAGGACTATAACATGCAATAACAGGACTATAACATGCTATAACAGGTCTATAACAGGTCTATAACATGCAATAACATGCAATAACAGGACTAGAACGTGCTATAACAGGACTATAACATGCTATAACATGCTATAACAGGACTGTAACATGCTATAACAGGACTGTAACGTGCTATAACAGGACTATAACATGCTATAACATGCTATAACAGGATTATAACATGCTATAACGGGACTATAACATGCTATAACAGGTCTATAACATGCTATAACAGGTCTACACCATGCTATAACATGCTATAACAGGTCTATAACATGCTATAACGGACTATAACATGCTATAACAGGACTATAACATGCTATAGCAGAACTATAACATGCTATAACAGGACTATAACATGCTATAACAGAACTATAACATGCTATAACAGGACTATAACATGCTATAACAGAACTATAACATGCTATAACAGGACTATAACATGCTATAACAGGTCTATAACATGCTATAACAGGTCTATAACATGCTATAACAGGACTATAACATGCAATAACAGGACTATAACATGCTATAACAGGTCTATAACAGGTCTATAACATGCTATAACATGCAATAACAGGACTATAACATGCTATAACAGGACTATAACATGCTATAACAGGACTATAACATGCTATAACAGGACTGTAACATGCTATAACAGGACTGTAACATGCTATAACAGGACTGTAACGTGCTCTAACAGGACTATAACATGCTCTAACATGCTATAACAGGATTATAACATGCTATAACAGGACTATAACATGCTATAACAGGTCTATAACATGCTATAACAGGTCTACACCATGCTATAACATGCTATAACAGGTCTATAACATGCTATAACGGACTATAACATGCTATAACAGGACTATAACATGCTATAACATGTCTATAACATGCTATAACAGGACTATAACATGCTATAATAGGACTATAACATGATTTAACAGGTCTATAACTTGCTATATCATGCTATAACAGGACTATAACATGCTATAACAGGACTATAACATGCTATAACAGGTCTATAACATGCAATAACAGGACTATAAC
The DNA here is from genome assembly GCF_020615455.1 of Coregonus clupeaformis. Taxonomy (NCBI): domain Eukaryota; kingdom Metazoa; phylum Chordata; class Actinopteri; order Salmoniformes; family Salmonidae; genus Coregonus; species Coregonus clupeaformis. The sequence goes on from NC_059219.1 coordinate 6,303,321, forward strand.
ATGCTATAACAGGACTATAACATGCTATAACAGGACTGTAACGTGCTATAACAGGACTATAACATGCTCTAACATGCTATAACAGGATTATAACATGCTATAACAGGACTATAACATGCTATAACAGGTCTATAACATGCTATAACAGGTCTACACCATGCTATAACATGCTATAACAGGTCTATAACATGCTATAACGGACTATAACATGCTATAACAGGACTATAACATGCTATAACAGGTCTATAACATGCTATAACAGGACTATAACATGCTATAATAGGACTATAACATGATTTAACAGGTCTATAACATGCTATATCATGCTATAACAGGACTATAACATGCTATAACAGGACTATAACATGCTATAACAGGACTATAACATGCTATAACAGGTCTATAACATGCTATAACAGGACTATAACATGCTATAACAGGACTATAACATGCTATAACATGACTATAACATGTATGTGTGTGTCTACAGCTGCAGAACTCTCGTATGGTGATCCAGGAGAGGGACCGTGTCATCAGAGACCTGGAGGAGAAGGTGGCTTTCCTGGAGGCAGAGGTCAGTACCAACTAACCATACCTGGGATTTGTAGTCTTTTGTTCTCCAACTACTGTAGCTCTGAACTGTACTATATTATGCCTGCAACACAGAGTTGGGTTTGACTTCTTCTGACCTCTGACCCTGACCTCTGACCCTATGTGTGTATATGTGTGTGTGTGTGTGTGTGTGTGTGTGTGTGTGTGTGTGTGTGTGTGTGTGTGTTTAGAACCGGGAGATGCATGATCAGATGGACTACTTCCTGGGAGGTGAAAGGTCAAACTCGCACCTCTCATCAGACCGCAACGCCCATATTGTCTACAGGTAACTCACACACACAAACGCAGTAACGCAGGCAGACACACCCCCATCATAGACCTGTCATCAACTCAACACACACCTGACCTGTCATCAACTCAACACACACCTGACCTGTCATCAACTCACCACACACCTGACCTGTCATCAACTCAACACACACCTGACCTGTCATCAACTCAACACACACCTGACCTGTCATCAACTCACCACACACCTGACCTGTCATCAACTCAACACACACCTGACCTGTCATCAACTCACCACACACCTGACCTGTCATCAACTCACCACACACCTGACCTGTCATCAACTCAACACACACCTGACCTGTCATCAACTCACCACACACCTGACCTGTCATCAACTCACCACACACCTGACCTGTCATCAACTCAACACACACCTGACCTGTCATCAACTCAACACACACCTGACCTGTCATCAACTCACCACACATCTGACCTGTCATCAACTCACCACACAACTGACCTGTCATCAACTCACCACACACCTGACCTGTCATCAACTCCCCACACACCTGACCTGTCAAACTCACCACACCCCCATTATATACCTGTCATCAACTCACCACACCCCCATCATAGACATGTCATCAACTCACCACACACCTGACCTGTCATCAACTCACCACACACCTGACCTGTCATCAACTCACCACACACCTGACCTGTCATCAACTCACCACACACCTTACATGTCATCAACTCACCACACACCTGACCTGTCATCAACTCACCACACACCAGCCCCCTCATTCCCCTGACTGGCCTCACACAGCCCTCCACACACAAACCTGAACACACACAATCACTTCTGACCCCACCACATCCCCATAGTGTCCCTCAGCTGTTCACTAGCAATGTGTTTCCCAGTGTAAAACCTTGGCATCAATCTAATCTCTCTCTCTATCTCTCTCTACCTCTCTCTCTCTCTCGCTCTCTCTCTCTCTTTCTCTACCTCTCTCTTTCTCTACCTCTCTATCTCTCTCTCTCTCTCTCTACCTCTCTCTACCTCTCTCTCTACCTCTCTCTCTCTCTCTCTCTCTACCTCTCTCTACCCCCTCTCTCTCTCTCTCTCTCTCTCTCCTCCACAGTAAGCCATTGAAGCCCACCAACTCGTCCAACAAGCCTCTTCCCTTCATCAAAATCATTGAGACCAAGTCCTGAACTGGTGAAAGCGAGGGAGGGAGAGGAAGAGAGAGATGGAGGGAGAAGTGGCTAACCTAATGACACCGAACCTGCTAAGCTAAGCAACAACGGACTGAAATAGACCACAACCACAAAACTACCACACCAACATCTCAGTACACGTATGAAGTTTAAACTGAGGTGACCACAACATCACACATACATCAACTGACCACCAACCACGACCATCAACCACCCATGGCCACACTCCTTCGATAGGACACTATGCAATGTTTATGTGTGTGTGTGTGTGTGAGAGGAGGCTGGTGGGAGAAGCTGTAGGAGGATGGGCTCATTGTAATGTCTGGAATGGTATAAATGGAACAGTCAAAATGGTTTCCATATGTTTGCTGTGTTTGATACTGTTCCATTTATTCCTCCTATAGCCTGTCCTCCTATAGCTCCTCCCACCAGCCTCCTTGTGTGTGTGCACGGTTTTGGATTGTGTATGGACTTTGATGTAGATGGATATACTGTAAATACTGATAGAGCTGATTCACAATATAAGTATATTTATTCATAGCAGACAGATTATTCTTTCTAACCCAGTGTTATAATCTATTGTCATTTGTTGAAGTCAGTCTGAAGGACTTTAATACTGAGAGAGAGGAGGAGAGACAGTGTGATAGCAGTACCATGTGGTACTGATAACAGACAGAGTACTTTGGCCTCAGAGAGGAGGCAACCATGCCAGTTTGGGCCATAACAGAGAAATAAAATGTCAGACGAGATGCATGCATTTCAGTTACTTTAAGTTTCATCCACTATCACCAGCTTTGTACATAACTATATTTATTTGTGTGTTTGTTTACGTGGTATTCTTTGAATTTCCTGTAGTCTTTCTCTGTGTGATTTTATATCCTTCAGACGTGCAGCCAGTGTTTGGCCTGACACAGTGTGTGACAATCATCTTTATGTATTTATGTGAAAATAACACTTTCATTTTAGGGAAAACATTTTCAGTATACGTTTTAGTGTGTGTGTTAACAACATATATACAAGCTTTGTGTTTTAGTTATTTTAATAAATCTATGAAAATAATTGCATGTTTTTTGAGGGGGAACTAGTGAGTCAAATATTCTCATTCACATTTCTATATTACATTACAGCTACATTCATTATTATAATGTATTATTATGATTTACTACTATACATATGTACTTCATGCATAGTGAGGTACTGTAGTTTATGCATAGTGAGGTACTGTAGTTTATGCATAGTGAGGTACTGTAGTTTATGCATAGTGCGGTACTGTAGTTTATGCATAGTGAGGTACTGTAGTTTATGCATAGTGAAGTACTGTAGTTTATGCATAGTGAGGTACTGTAGTTTATGCATAGTGCGGTACTGTAGTTTATGCATAGTGCGGTACTGTAGTTTATGCATAGTGAAGTACTGTAGTTTATGCATAGTGCGGTACTGTAGTTTATGCATAGTGAGGTACTGTATTTTATGCATAGTGAAGTACTGTAGTTTATGCATAGTGCGGTACTGTAGTTTATGCATAGTGAGGTACTGTAGTTTATGCATAGTGAGGTACTGTAGTTTATGCATAGTGCGGTACTGTAGTTTATGCATAGTGCGGTACTGTAGTTTATGCATAGTGAGGTACTGTAGTTTATGCATAGTGCAGTACTGTAGTTTATGCATAGTGAAGTACTGTAGTTTATGCATAGTGAAGTACTGTAGTTTATGCATAGTGCGGTACTGTAGTTTATGCATAGTGCGGTACTGTAGTTTATGCATAGTGAAGTACTGTAGTTTATGCATAGTGAAGTACTGTAGTTTATGCATAGTGCGGTACTGTAGTTTATGCATAGTGAAGTACTGTAGTTTATGCATAGTGCGGTACTGTAGTTTATGCATAGTGAGGTACTGTAGTTTATGCATAGTGCGGTACTGTAGTTTATGCATAGTGCGGTACTGTAGTTTATGCATAGTGAAGTACTGTAGTTTATGCATAGTGAAGTACTGTAGTTTATGCATAGTGAAGTACTGTAGTTTATGCATAGTGAGGTACTGTAGTTTATGCATAGTGAGGTACTGTAGTTTATGCATAGTGAAGTACTGTAGTTTATGCATAGTGAGGTACTGTAGTTTATGCATAGTGAGGTACTGTAGTTTATGCATAGTGCGGTACTGTAGTTTATGCATAGTGAAGTACTGTAGTTTATGCATAGTGCGGTACTGTAGTTTATGCATAGTGAAGTACTGTAGTTTATGCATAGTGCGGTACTTTAGTTTATGCATAGTGAGGTACTGTAGTTTATGCATAGTGAAGTACTGTAGTTTATGCATAGTGCGGTACTGTAGTTTATGCATAGTGAGGTACTGTAGTTTATGCATAGTGAAGTACTGTAGTTTATGCATAGTGAAGTACTGTAGTTTATGCATAGTGAGGTACTGTAGTTTATGCATAGTGAATGTCCGCCCCCTGGTGGTGAGTCACATGATAGACAAATATGCTGGGAGAAAAGGCACATGTTGCCATAACACTAAGGCTATTAAAGAAATGACCAACTGATAATGTTCTGGGGGGATAAATGTAGCCTACACCACTAGAATTGAGTTGTATCTCAAATGTCCATGAAAACATTGCCATAAGACGTCATATCATCAGTCAATCTCTCTGGTCCAGTGGTACCACTTTAATGGAATGGCAGCTGCAGTATGTATTACAATGCACAGAGGATAGATCAGGGGAGTCCATTAAAACATAAAGCAACCTATTCAGCGTTATTATAAGGCTGTAGTAATGGCTGGAATGGAATAAATGGAATGGTATTTAACACAAACACCTGATTTTCCATGTGTTTGTTACCATTCCATCCATTATTATGAGCCGTCCTCTCCTCACCAGCCTCCTCTGGTCCCAATCATACATCAATCATACACACATAACCTACAACTCATTAGAAACACATGATTACATTAGAACACACTTCTAAAGCTGTTCACATTTGATTGGAGGAACATTGTGCTACAATCATACATCAATATTACTCAATCCATAAATCTCTAGCCTGGTCCCACATCTGTAGGTCCGTTAGATAACTCCAATCACAATTCATATGTGCTTGGGTACCATACCAGTCTGTTTCTGCTGTAAGAGAGAGTAGGGATTGGTTAAAGCAGAAACTGATTGGCACCCAGCCTATATAGCCAACTCACACCTCATTAAGAATATATCAGACTGGAACCCAGGCTATATAGCCAACTCACACCTTATTAAGAATATATCAGACTGGAACCCAGGCTATATAGCCAACTCACACCTCATTAAGAATATATCAGACTGGAACCCAGGCCATATAGCCAACTCACACCTCATTAAGAATATATCAGACTGGAACCCAGGCCATATAGCCAACTCACACCTCATTAAGAATATATCAGACTGGAACCCAGGCCATATAGCCAACTCACACCTCATTAAGAATATATCAGACTGGAACCCAGGCTATATAGCCAACTCACACCTCATTAAGAATATATCAGACTGGAACCCAGGCCATATAGCCAACTCACACCTCATTAAGAATATATCAGACTGGAACCCAGGCTATATAGCCAACTCACACCTCATTAAGAATATATCAGACTGGAACCCAGGCTATATAGCCAACTCACACCTCATTAAGAATATATTACGTTTTAAGTATTCATCCATACATACATGTAATAATTTAACTGTATTAAAATCATCAATTCAGGAAAAAGGGCACTTAATTAATTCATATAAAGCATTCATGTTATCTTTAAAAATGGAAAACTAAAAAATCGTTAAAAAACAAACATCATTCATTGTACACTCTAAAAAGTGTCATAATTTCTCTGCAGCAAATGGACAACAGTCAGACTGTGTAACATGTTAATTTCCTTGTAACAATAGCCCTAAACCAGAGCCATATATATATGTAAATACATGGCTCTGCCCTAAACAAGTGCTGGCAACAAGACAATAATACTGGACAGTAATACTGGAATAATCCAGAGATCTTCTCTCCTGGTCCTGCATAACAGGCTGTATTGTTCCAGCTCAACAGCGACTAACCGGATTCTACTAATCATCTTGATTGGAGGTGTGTTAGTGCTAGGCGGGAACAAAAGTCTGCACACCCTGTACTGTAGCTCTCCGGGGCCATAGTGAGCACCGCTGGTCTGCTGTAACATTAGTCCATCAATAGTGTAGTTAGCACTGAACACACTATAAAGAAGTCTACCCCAGGACCCAAACTCGGTCCTGGGGACCCCAAGGGGTGCACGTTTTTGTTTTTGCCCTAGCACTACACAGCTGATTCAAATAATCAAAGCTTGATGATTAGTTGATTATTTGAGTCAACTGTGTAGTGCTAGGGCTAAAACCAAAACGTGCCCCCCTTCGGGTCCCCAGGACCGAGTTTGGGAAACCCTGCATTCATGCATTCTGCATAGAAACTGCATGTAGCTTGTCTGGTCTCTTCTCTTTTTGCATAGCCCAACCTGCAACCCTACATGATTATCTACCTGCAAAGTCTGTGCAACAGTTCACAACGATGTTTAATATGAAATAAGCTTCAATATAGTGCACTATATATTCTGTGCGATGCATGATAGATCTGTCACCTCCACTATCTGTCACCTCCAGTATCTCTACTTATCACTACCTATCTACTTTGGAAATAGAGAAGGAAAAGTGAGTCCAGTACTCGCAACAAAACAGATTTAAAGTGGTAGCAGAGAAGTTGTTGTAGTTCTCAGGTTTTTTTCTAGGGAGTTGTAGTTCTCGGGGCTGTAGGGAGTTGTAGTTTCTCATGTTGTGCCATAGAAGATTGTAGTTCTCAGAATGTGCTCTCCAAGGTGTTGTATTTGTCTTTAAAGTTCTTGAGTTCCAGGAAGTGTTTTGGTCGTTTGGTGCGTTGCCCAGCTGACGGCAGGTATGTGACCTGGGAGGGGGGAGAGGAGGGGGGAGGCTCTGGGGTACTGGTCAGGTCTTTAGCTGCCAACTGGTGATGCTGGTCCAGACTGATGGAGCTGGACTGGCTCTTCACACTGGGGAGAGAGGAATAACTACTTGAGTCAAAGTTGAAAAACCTTCATTATAACACATGAGTAGTGCTTAGATAAATGGCAGTGTGTCTGTACTCACACAGAGGCCAGTTCGTTCAGGGCTTCCTTGTATTTGACTAACTCTGCTTTTCCAAACACCTTCAGACACAGAGAGACAGACAGGAGTCACACGCTGTAGACCCCTCAGTAAGGGGAAGACACACTGTCATGTGGAGACACACATCTTTCTCTCCCTCAGGTAAAATAAAGAGACACACACACAAACGCACTGACCCCGGTGCCGTGGCGAGCGTTGTGGTAGCCCTCCAGCAGTGTGTCTATGAGGGAACTGCGGCTGCTGCGGAACAGGGAATGGGAATTCCTCAGATCTAGAAGCCAGGCCCGGAATCTCCTCCCTGTCACAGCTGTGGGAGTCCCTCCCAACTCACTGAACGGAATATCTGACAGACGAGATGACAAGATGTATTATGATCAAATTGGAGTTATGGATCAAGAGGTCAAAGGTCACTGATTCAGAAGATAGTACAGTATGTGAAAAGGATGTGCAGCATTATAAACTGGGTGGTTCGAGCCCTTGGTACTGATTGGCTGAAAGCCGGGGTATACCACAGGTATGACAAAACATTGCCAATATACCACGGCTAAGGGCTGTATCCAGGCACTCTGCCCTGCGTGGTGCATAAGAACAGTCCTTAGACGTGGTATATTGGCCATATACCACACCCTTCGTGCCTTATTGCTTAAGTATACTGTAGTTACTACAAAATGCCCCAGCAGGGGGTGCTGCTGGACTGGGATGATGACAGTGAGATGTACAGGCCAGGGTGAAATAGCAGGAGAGGACTTACCAGAGTCTCTTATGGCATCTAGTGCCCTCATTCTGTACAGGTAGTCATAGCAACCTGCAAAACACACACATAGGTCATCTTTTTTAGTTCAGAGGGCTACTGTAGCTGTAGAATGAGTAGAAAAGACATCTACATGATGTGTGTGTGTGCAGATGTATCTGTATGTTCCTTCAGAAAGTATACAGACCCCTTGACTTTTCCACATTGTTAGGTCACAGCCTTATTCTAAATTGATTACATTGTTTTTTCCCCTCAATCTACACACAATACCCCATTATGACAAAGCAAAAACAGTTTCTGACATTTATGCTAATGTGTATATCTTTTTTTAACGGAAATATCACATTTACATAAGTACTCAGACCCTTTACTCAGCACTTTGTTGAAGTACCTTTGGCAGCGATTACAGCCTCAAGTCTTCTTGGGTATGACGCTACAAGCTTGGCACACCTGTTTTGTGGGAGTTTCTCCCATTCTTCTCTGCAGATCCTCTCAAGCTCTGTCAGGTTGGATGGGGAGCGTTGCTGCACAGCTATTTTCAGGTCTCTCTAGAGATGTTCGATAGGGTTCAAGTCTGGGCTCTGGCTGGGCCACTAAAGGACATTCAGAGACTTGTCCCGAAGCCACTCCTGCATTGTCTTGGCTGTGTGCTTAGGGTCGTTGTCCTGTTGGTAGGTGAACCTTGGACCCAGTCTGAGGTCCTGAGCGCTCTGGAGCTGGTTTTCATCAAGGATCTCTCTGTACTTTGCTCCGTTCATCTTTGCCTCGATCCTGACTAGTCTCCCAGTCCTTGCCGCTGAAAAACATCCCCACAGCATGATGCTGCCACCACCATGCTTCACTGTAGGGATGGTGCCAGGTTTCCTCCAGACGTTTGGCATTAAGGCCAAAGAGTTCAATCTTGGTTTCATCAGACCAGAGAATCTTGTTTCTCATGGTCTGAGAGTCTTTAGGTGCCTTTTGGCAAACTCCAAGCGGGCTGTCATGTGCCTTTTACTGAGGAGTGGCTTCCATCTGGCCACTCTACCATTAAGGCATAATTGGTGGAGTGCTGCAGAGATAGTTGTCCTTCTGGAAGGTTCTCCCATCTCCACAGAGGAACTCTAGATCTCTGTCAGAGTGACCATCGGGTTCTTGGTCACCTCCCTGACGAAGGGCCTTCTCCACCGATTGCTCAGTTTGGCCGGGCGGCCAGTTCTAGGAAGAGTCTTGGTGGTTCCAAACTTCTTCCATTTAAGAATGATGGAGGCCACTGTGTTCTTGAGGACCTTCAATGCTGCAGAAAGGATTTGGTACCCTTACCCAGATCTGTGCCTCGACACAATCCTGTCTCGGAGCTCTAAAGACAATTCCTTTGACCTCATGGCTTGGTTTTTGCTCTGACATGCACTGTCAACTGTGGGACCTTATATAGACAGGTGTGTGCCTTTCCAAATCATGTCCAATCAAATGAATTTACCACAGGTGGACTCCAATCAAGTTGTAGAAACATCTCAAGGATGATCAATGGAAACAGGATGCACCTGAGCTCAATTTAAGAGTCTCATAGCAAATGGTCTGAATACTTATGTAAAAAAGGTTTTTTGGATTTAATCAATTTGCAAAAAATTCTAAAAACCTGTTTTCGCTTTTTCATTACAGGATATTGTGTGTAGATTACTGAGGAAATTGTTTTATTTAATCAATTTTAGAATAAGGCTGTAACGTAACAAAATGTGGACAAAGTCAAGGGGTCTGAATACTTCCCGAAGGTGTGTGTGTGTGTGTGTGGGGGGTTCTCTCACCACCATTCTGTAGTCTGTCGTCATGTTCAGACAGCAGGCGTGGCTCAAACCGGATCTCCTGAACCTTGGACAGACAAGAGTCTATCTCCTGTCTCAGCTCCTAAAGGACACAGGAAGTAGAGAAAGCAATCACATGTATAGAAATGTCAGAGACTGAGTGTGTGTGTGTGTGTGTCTCTCCCTCTCTTACCTTTGGAGCGTTGTGGCCCAGGGGTACATGTGGTCCTCTACGAGACTTCATGGCGAAGCGCATGATCTGCCTCTTCACAAAGATGAACAGCAGCACAAACACCTGGAGACACAGAACACTGTACATTAGACACATCCACCTATCCAGAGGAGTATGTCCTAGAAGAGACATCAACCTATCCAGAGGAGTATGTCCTAGAAGAGACATCAACCTATCCAGAGGAGTATGTCCTAGAAGAGACATCAACCTATCCAGAGGAGTATGTCCTAGAAGAGACATCAACCTATCCAGAGGAGTATGTCCTAGAAGAGACATCAACCTATCCAGAGGAGTATGTCCTAGAAGAGACATCAACCTATCCAGAGGAGTATGTCCTAGAAGAGACATCAACCTATCCAGAGGAGTATGTCCTAGAAGAGACATCAACCTATCCAGAGGAGTATGTCCTAGAAGAGATATCAACCTATCCAGAGGAGTATGTCCTAGAAGAGACATCCACCTATCCAGAGGAGTATGTCCTAGAAGAGACATCAACCTAGGGAGGACACAATATAGAATTTGACATGGCAAGATATACAGTACCAGTCAAAAGTTTGGACACCTACTCATTCAAGGATTTTTCCTTATTTTTACATTGTAGAATAATAATGAAGACATCAAAACTATGACATAATACATATGGAATCATGTAGTAACCAAAAAAGTGTTAAACAAATTAAAATAGATTTTATATTTGAGATTCTTCAAATAGCCACCCTTTACCTTGATGACAGCTTTGCACACTCTTGGCACTCTCAACCAGCTTCACCTGGAATGCTTTTCCAACAGTCTTGAAGGAGTTCCTACATATGCTGAGCACTTGTTGGCTGCTTTTCCTTCACTCTGCCGTCCGACTCATCCCAAACCATCTCCATTGGGTTGAGGTCAGGGGACTGTGGAGGCCAGGTCATCTGATACAACACTCCATTACTCTCCTTCTTGGTAAAATAGCCCTTACACAGCCTGGAGGTGTGTTGGGTCATTGTCCTGTTGAAAAACAAATGATAGTCCCACTAAGCCCAAACAAGATGGGATGGCGTATCGCTGCAGAATGCTGTGGTAACCATGCTAGGTAAGTGTACCTTGAATTCTAAATAAATAACAGTGTCACCAGCAAAGCACCCCCACACCATAACACCTCCTCCTCCATGCTTTACGGTGGGAAAAACACATGCGGAGATCATCCGTTCACCCACACCACGTCTCACAAAGACACAGCGCTTGGAACCAAAAATCTCAAATTTGGGACTCCAAACCAAAGGACAGATTTCCACCGGTCTAATGTCCATTGCTCATATTTCTTGGCCCAAGCAAGTCTCTTCTTCTTACTGGTGTCCTTTAGTAGTGGTTTCTTTGCAGCAATTCAACCATGAAGGCCTGATTCACACAGTCCCCTCTGAACAGTTGATGTTGAGATGTGTCTGTGACTTGAACTCTGTGAAGCATTTAATTGGGCTGCAATTTCTGAGGCTGGTAACTCTAATGAACATATCCTCTGCAGCAGAGGTAACTCTGGGTCTTCCATTCCTGTGGCGGTCCTCATGAGAGCCAGTTTCATCATAGCGCTTGATGGTTTTTGCGACTGCACTTGAAGAAACTTTCAAAGTTCTTGAAATGTTCTGTATTGACTGACCTTCATGTCTTAAAGTAATGATGGACTGTCGTTTCTCTTTGCTTATTTGAGCTGTTCATGCCATAATATGGACTTGGTATTTTACCAAATAGGGCTATCTTCTGTATACCCCCCCCCCTACCTTATCACAACACAACTGATTGGCTCAAACGCATTAAGAAGGAAAGAAATTCCACAAATTACTTTTAAGAAGGCACACCTGTTAATTGAAATGCATTCCAGGTGACTACCTCATGAAGCTGGTTGAGAGAATGCCAAGAGTGCAAAAGCTGTCATCAAGGCAAAGGGTGGCTATTTGAAGAATCTCAAATATAAAATCTATTTTGATTTCTTTAACACTTTTTTTTGGTTACTAGATGATTCCATATGTGTTATTTCATAGTTTTGATGTCTTCAATATTATTCTACAATGTAAAAAATAGTAAAAATAAAGAAAAACCCTTGAATGAGTAGGTGTGTCCAAACTTTGGACTGGTAGTGTACAATGAAAAAATTAATAAACACAACATGTAAAGTGTTGGTCCCATGTTTCATGAGCTGAAAAAAAAGATCCCAAAAATATTATTTCTCGCAAATTGTGTGTACAACTTTGTTTACATCCCTGTTAGTGAACATTTCTCATTTGCCAAGATAATCAATCTACCTGACAGGTGTGGCATATCAAGAAGCTGATTAAACAACATTATCATTACACAGGTGCACCTTGTGCTGGGGACAATAAAAGGCCACTCTAAAATGTGCCGTTTTGTCACACAACACAATGCCACAGATGTCTCATGTTTTGAGGGAGTGTGCAATTGGCATGATGACTGCAGCAATATCCACCAGAGCTGTTGCCAGAGAATTGAATGTTAATTTCTCTACCATAAGACACGTCGTTTTAGAGAATTTGGCAATAAGTCCAACCGGCCTCACAACCGCAGACCATGTGTATGGCATCGTGTGGGCGAGCAGTTTGCTGATGTCAACGTTGTGAATAGAGTGCCCCATGGTGGCAGTGGGGTTATGGTACGGGCAGGCATAAGCTACGGACAATGAACACAATTGCATTTTGTCGATGGCAATTTGAATGCACAGAGATACCATGACGAGATCCTGAGGCCCATTGTCGTGCCATTCATCCACCGCCATCACCTCATGTTTCAGCATGATAATACACAGCCCCATGTCGCAAGGATCTGTACACAAATCCTGAAAGCTGAAAATGGCCTGCATACTCACCAGACATGTCACCCATTGAGCATGTTTGGATGCTCTGGATCAACATGCACGACAGCGTGTTTCAGTTCCCTCCAATATCCTGCAACTTCATACAGCCATTGAAGAAAAGTGGGACAACATTCCACAGGCCACAATCAACAGCCTTATCCACTCTATGCGAAGGGAGAAGTGTTGCGCTGCATGAGGCAAATGGTGGTCACACTAGATACGGACTGGTTTTCTGATCCACGCCCCTAACTTTTTTTAAAGGTATTTGTGACCAACAGATGCATATCTGTATTACCAGTCATGTGAAATCCATAGATTAGGTCCTATTGAATTTATTTAAATTTACTGATTTCCTTATATGAACTGTAACTCAGTAACATTTTGAAATTGTTGCGATAACATTTTTGTTCAGTATACATTGAAATAGCTTGCATGTCCTGTAACAGGGTGGAGGTGCCTCTATAAAGTAAATTACGGTAATCATGTGATTTGTAACTGTCATCTTATTGGTCCATTTGAATTAATAGTTTGTGTGTTTATGATTGGTTGCAGGTATGACTCTGGAGAATGCACTTCTACTTGGGGGTATTCATTAGTTGGATTCTATTGCAAAATGTTTTGCAATGGAAACCGTTTACTACAGGAACCAAACGGGGAGGGACCTACTTGAATCTGTCCAATAGAAACGCTAGTTTTCGTTGCAAAACAAAATATTTTGCAACTGTTTGAAGTAATGATTAGAGGGAAATCCAGGGACAGAGCTGCTGCTGTCTCCAAGTCCCACACCAGACCTAGCAGTGTGAAATTACCTTCATTAACATTTTACCAGTATTCTATTCAGTCTCTGTGATGTTAATTGTACATTTACTGTAAGTATCCTGACTGAGTACAACTTGGGTTTGGTAGCCGTGGAGGCTGCTGGGGGGTGGACGGCTCATAATAATGGCTGGAATAGAGTGTAATGGGTGAAATGGAATGAATGGAATGATATCAAACACATGAAAACAAAAAAACGTGCTAGATACCATTCACTCCATTCCAGCCATTAATATGAGCCGTCCACCCCCCAGCAGCCTCCACTGCTGGACTTGTATACTACCTTTCGTGCCATTCGAATCCTGCCAGCCCTACCCGTTTGTACTAACCTATTGTTTGTTAATCTCGGCAACCCAGAACCTAAAATCTCACGTAAACCCTGTCCAAAAGAGATACATTCTTAGTTAAAGGGATAGGTCACCCAAATTACAAAATTACATTTTGGTTTCCTTACCTTGTAAGCGGTCTATGGACAAGGTATGACCACAATCAATGCTTTAGTTAAGTTTCCCTGGCACTGTTTCCAAATGCATTTATGGCACAAATCCCATTTAGCATGTTCAAATCCTCTATAAGTGATTTTGATGAGCTTCAGAATCCATTTGAGATACTTTCGGATGATTTGGAGGTGATGAGCGAAAAATGCTAACGTTGGTCCCATGACTCGAATGGGATTTGTGCCACAAATGCTAAAAGGTTAACATTTGGAAACAAAACCAAAACAAGGGAAATAAAACCTAAGCATGGATTGCTGTCATACCTTGTCCATACGCTTTGAACACACCGACTGTGTCATTGCGGTTTGGTACACCAGAAGTACATTCATTTCCAATAGAACGCTGCGTTTGCCTTGTAGCAATGCAAAAGTTCAACATTCACCTTCTGCTACCATTTCTGTCAACCCGTTTACGCATACATTCGATAAATCCAACGTATGTACCACACAGAACGCACTGCAACTGCCTCTGCAACGCAATGCTGCAAGGCAAACTCAGCGTTCCATTGGAAATGAATGTACTTCTGGTGTACCAAAACCCAATGACGCAGTGTAATCTAGGTGAACTATCCCTTTAATAAAAGCTAGCTATATTTTACTGTGTTGTGTGCTTTACATTTAAGTACCCAGTTCACGTCTTCGTTGACTCTGTCCTATAACCTGTTTTTTGTTACAGTTTGACACTTGTGCTGTGCTTGCTTGTCTCCATAGCTAGCTAGCTAATTACATTACACAGGAGTCCTGAGAAACGCAACAGATATATCGTTTTGCCAAGCATTCTTTCTGTAAAGGAAAAACACGAGATCACATTCATATAAAATACTTACCAGACTTCCGTAGGCCATAACAAGCACTACGTTGACGCTGGAGAGAGGAGAATCGGACCTCATGTTGAAAGTCTTCGTCACAAGCTAAACTAGCGTAGAATCAACAGAACGCACTCATAGTTTCAGAAGGTACACGAGTGACTAACATTAATTAATTATAAAAAATCGGTTAATCCATTGGAAAATCTGTAACAACGAAGTGTTGACACTCCCCTATTGTTGACATCCGGGATTATCACGTGATCTATTCCCTGCCTTTCTGGTTTCGATGACGTGGCCTACAAAGGTCCCTTTACCGCCACCTGCTGTTCGACACCCCACGAAACACAGGCGCTCCTCTCCAATGAGTGAGTATCAACCTCTATGCATGGTCTCCAGTCTCTACGAACCTGTTAGTCGGTGAGAAACAAGACACATTTTACAATCTTCTCATGTGCCACGAACTGTTTCATGTCATTTGCAACTGTTAATCTGATAGGCCTGTAGTAGGCTTAATATTGCCTTTGTAAAGGATTTATGGTTATCTTATTCTCTGAAGCCTACGGGAAATACTAGGAATCTGTCAGTTCTCAATGAAGGCAATGTGAGTTGGTTGATGATTTACGATCCTATTTGTCCCAATAGACAGAGTAGCCATTCTTCTGGAGGAGACTGCAGTGGGAGGCTGAAAGGATGTCTAGAGTTGCAGATGTGAACATTGGGATCTTTCCCTCACACAGCCAGACCAGAGCTACTCTGTCCAATAGAGATCTTAATTTACATTTATATAGCACTCAAAAGCTGTCCATAGGTAGAAACAAAAACTCACCTCATCCACTACCAATGTGTAGCACCCATCTGCTTTCTCTGACTCTACAGTGTTTCCCCTATTGATTATTTATTGGTGGGGTGGAAAATCCCTCAAAGCAAAACCCCAGGCATCTGACACCAAAACATTACAGTTACGGCTAATGCTTTTGGGTAGTGGTCAACAGAGATGGTGCCTAGCCTATAAAATGGCATTTACAAACATTGAACTGTCAAGCAAGTCAACCCTTTATCTTAATTGGCATCTCCTGAAACGGAACTGTTTCTGCGTAAACATGATATTTCTCTATTTCTTCGTTTTTCTGTGATATATAGGGGACAAGTAAGTGTGCCTATGTGTTGTCATTGCATGGACTTTGGTAATTCATTATATAGATATAGGCTAATGTCACCATTCCATAGTCCATGATAGCTTGGGGAGACTTTGAGATTGGCTCATTTGGCTGACACTGTATCTGCACACAGCCACGAGCCATCTGTCTGTACACGGTCACAGTCTAGTCATCTAAAACCCAATCCACTTCCCTGCTTCCGTCATGCTACTGGCTGACTGCTACTGGCTGACTGCTACTGACTGACTGCTACTGACTGACTGTTACTGACTGACTGCTACTGACTGACTGTTACCGACTGACTGCTACCGGCTGACTGTTACCGGCTGACTGTTACCGGCTGACTGCTAACGAGACAGTGGTCATGAAGGAGAAATACTGCTAACGAGACAGTGGTCATGAAGGAGAAATACTGCTAACGAGACAGTGGTCATAAAGGAGGAATACTGCTAACGAGACAGTGGTCATAAAGGAGGAATACTGCTAACGAGACAGTGGTCATGAAGGAGAAATACTGCTAACGAGACAGTGGTCATAAAGGAGGAATACTGCTAACGAGACAGTGGTCATAAAGGAGGAATACTGCTAACGAGACAGTGGTCATAAAGGAGGAATACTGCTAACGAGACAGTGGTCATAAAGGAGAAATACTGCTAACGAGACAGTGGTCATAAAGGAGGAATACTGCTAACGAGACAGTGGTCATAAAGGAGGAATACTGCTAACGAGACAGTGGTCATAAAGGAGGAATACTGCTAACGAGACAGTGGTCATAAAGGAGGAATACTGCTAACGAGACAGTGGTCATAAAGGAGGAATACTGCTAACGAGACAGTGGTCATAAAGGAGGAATACTGCTAACGAGACAGTGGTCATGAAGGAAAGCAGACAAGGAAAGGATGCTGTTAGGGACACAGCACACTGTATATGTAAATTAAAGTGTGATACTGATGTCTCTACCAGTGGTGATGGTGGTGGTGTGACGCTTCTTTGTTCCCTCAGGAAGGAAGTCTCTCAGCTCATGCTTCAGACAACAGAGCGGAACAGCTACAAGTCACAGCAAACTAACACTGAGGTAAATGTTTTTTAAACCTAATTTTAACATTATTTTCAACCTTTTCATGTATTTCTTATAATGCAGATATTGTCCTTTCTGGATCTGCCCTGTTCCAGGTCATCAACATGACACTGAACACACTTAAAGATATATAATCATTATGTGGGAGTACCTTTTGACCTACTGACCTGTGCTATTGATAAGTTGATGTTATTTATCTCAGTCAGAGCCCTGAACTGGCCAACCCTCACGTTGCCCTAAGACTCCCTCTGTCTTACCTATCTTTTAGACATCTCCATAAAGGAATTCCCCTGGGGAAAAGGAGTGTTGAAAGTATAGGCTCATATGAGTTGTGTGGAGGTCTCCTAATGCAAGCCTTTGTTGATTCCCCATTACACAGGTAACCTGACTCAGCTTGGTCTCAGCTCATGTAATCTAACACTCTCACTCTGTACAGTTAGAGTTATACTCTACATCCTAGTGTTGTTTCACCTGGAAAGGTTACCTAGGGTGGGCTGAGAAGGGTTAGGCTCTCTCTCTCTCTTTCTCTCTCTCTCTTTCTATCCTTTCTTCTCACAGTTTCACATAATTATCAGAACCATATCCCTTCTTCCTCTGTCTGGTGTGATGTCACCGTAGGAGACAGAGAGATTGATTTTGATATGGCTGTTTGGTGGTTGTGTGTGTGTTGTAGATGTTGTACGGCGTCACATCTCATGTAGTGTAGTTGTAAATCTACTGACTGACTTCAGGGTCAACTGATCAATACAATATGGCAGCATGTGTTTGTACTGTATGTGTGTGTGTGGAGTGGGATGATACATACAGTGGGGAGAACAAGTATTTGATACACTGCCGATTTTGCAGGTTTTCCTACTTACAAAGCATGTAGAGGTCTGTCATTTTTATCATAGGTACACTTCAACTGTGAGAGACGGAATCTAAAACAAAAATCCAGAAAATCACATTGTATGATTTTTAAGTAATTAATATGCATTTTATTGCATGACATAAGTATTTGATACATCAGAAAAGCAGAACTTAATATTTGCTACAGAAACCTTTGTTTGCAATTACAGAGATCATACGTTTCCTGTAGGTCTTGACCAGGTTTGCACACACTGCAGCAGGGATTTTGGCCCACTCCTCCATACAGACCTTCTCCAGATCCTTCAGGTTTCGGAGCTGTCGCTGGGCAATACGGACTTTCAGCTCCCTCCAAAGATTTTCTATTGGGTTCAGGTCTGGAGACTGGCTAGGCCACTCCAGGACCTTGAGATGCTTCTTACGGAGCCACTCCTTAGTTGCCCTGGCTGTGTGTTTCGGGTCGTTGTCATGCTGGAAGACCCAGCCACGACCCATCTTCAATGCTCTTACTGAGGGAAGGAGGTTGTTGGCCAAGATACATGGCCCCATCCATCCTCCCCTCAATACGGTGCAGTCATCCTGTCCCCTTTGCAGAAAAGCATCCCCAAAGAATGATGTTTCCACCTCCATGCTTCACGGTTGGGATGGTGTTCTTGGGGTTGTACTCATCCTTCTTCTTCCTCCAAACATGGCGAGTGGAGTTTAGACCAAAAAGCTCTATTATTGTCTCATCAGACCACATGACCTTCTCCCATTCCTCCTCTGGATCATCCAGATGGTCATTGGCAAACTTCAGATGGGCCTGGACATGCGCTGGCTTGAGCAGGGGGACCTTGCGTGCGCTGCAGGATTTTAATCCATGACGGCGTAGTGTGTTACTAATGGTTTTCTTTGAGACTGTGGTCCCAGCTCTCTTCAGGTCATTGACCAGGTCCTGCCGTGTAGTTCTGGGCTGATCCCTCACCTTCCTCATGATCATTGATGCCCCACGAGGTGAGATCTTGCATGGAGCCCCAGACCGAGGGTGATTGACCGTCATCTTGAACTTCTTCCATTTTCTAATAATTGCGCCAACAGTTGTTGCCTTCTCACCAAGCTGCTTGCCTATTGTCCTGTAGCCCATCCCAGCCTTGTGCAGGTCTACAATTTTATCCCTGATGTCCTTACACAGCTCTCTGGTCTTGGCCATTGTGGAGAGGTTGGAGTCTGTTTGATTGAGTGTGTGGACAGGTGTCTTTTATACAGGTAACGAGTTCAAACAGGTGCAGTTAATACAGGTAATGAGTGGAGAACAGGAGGGCTTCTTAAAGAAAAACTAACAGGTCTGTGAGAGCCGGAATTCTTACTGGTTGGTAGGTGATCAAATACTTATGTCATGCAATAAAATGCAAATTAATTACTTAAAAATCATACAATGTGATTTTCTGGATTTTTGTTGTAGATTCCGTCTCTCACAGTTGAAGTGTATCTATGATAAAAATTACAGACCTCTACATGCTTTGTAAGTAGGAAAACCTGCAAAATCGGCAGTGTATCAAATACTTGTTCTCCCCACTGTATACTCGTGCATGTGTAAATACTGTATGTGGGTGTGTGTGGTCAGAAGGTGACACACTGAGCGAGTCTGGAATGCTGTCCTGTGTGCAAGAAGGAGGGAGAGAGAGAGAGAGAGAGAGAGAGAGACCAGTGGGGCAGGTTTGTGTGACTGTATAGATACATAATGCAAAGATGACAGAGGGAGAGAGGGAGCGTGGAGGAGGATGAGGATGAGGGTAACTGTACTCTCTCCCACTACTACCCCAAAACACAGCGTCTGATTGGATCAGCTTGGACTCCTAAGTTTCTCTGAAGGTAAGGTGTGTCTTTGTTTAATTTGGCTTTATAGTGAATGGGGCCATGTTGTTGCCAACGGATACGCAGGTGGGAGGCTTTGTGACCTGGGAGAACAGGTGTTTCTGTAAACTGACACTGGGACTTAGCCGAATCAAAAAAGAACTGGTACACACATAGAAAAACACACATTACCATCCGTATGGAATTCATTCACTCTCATGGATTTTGTCTTCTTGTTGATAGGTATTATTTTTTATTCATTTTTGGGATCTTCAAACTTTCTGATATTATGATATATCATAATATCTGTGACGTTTGCAGCTGTTTTCTTTTGGCTGTGATGTTGACAGTTATTCTGTTCACCGATATGACAGCAGTCTGTACCCATTAGACAGTTAGCTTTGCATAACGCCCCAGAGATGAGATATTTGACAGTGGGAGGTTATATGTCAATCCATAGGTGAATGACTGGATGACAAGTCAAGAACCCGTAACTGAAGGGATGCTTCACTCTAACTTCCTCTTGGAACTGGTTGTGAGTACTGTAGTAGATAGTGAGTAGAGTATCTTGTACTGAGTAGAACTCATAACTGAAGGGATGCTTCACTCTAACTTCCACTTGGAACTGGTTGTGAGTACTGTAGTAGATAGTGAGTAGAGTATCTTGCACTGAGTAGAATATCTTGTACACTCTTAAAAAAAAGTTGCTATCTAGAACCTAAAAGGGTTCTTCGGCTGTCCCCATAGGAGAACACTTTCTAAGAGTGTACTGAGTAGAGTATCTTGCACTGACAGTAGGGTATATTGTACTGAGTAGAGTATCTTGTACTGGCAGTAGGGTAACTTGTACTGACAGTAGGGTATCTTTTACTGACAGTAGGGTATATTTTACTGACAGTAGGGTATCTTTTACTGACAGTAGAGTATCTTGTACTGACCGTAGATATGAAATAGAATGAGATCAAAATCTAAGAGATTA
This sequence comes from Coregonus clupeaformis, assembly GCF_020615455.1. Classification (NCBI taxonomy): domain Eukaryota; kingdom Metazoa; phylum Chordata; class Actinopteri; order Salmoniformes; family Salmonidae; genus Coregonus; species Coregonus clupeaformis. The sequence goes on from NC_059219.1 coordinate 6,324,169, forward strand.
GTAAATAAACTGGTGGTTCAGTATGTTAGAACATGCTGTTTGCAACACCAGAGTTGAGCATTTGATTCCCACACGGGCCACCATATACTGAGTGGCTTTGTATAGAAGTCCATGACCATGCTATTGTTCTAACAGCAGATCAACAGTAGCCTACGGTAGTGACCGTGTAGATATCAGTAGCTCCATCTGAAAGCAGTGCCCATACACACTGCATGGAAAACAGTTACACTCAGTTCCGCTTCTGTGACAATCTTATCTGATCACATTCAACTCTGTTTGACTGAACGCTTTGTGGAGCACTTTGAATCTCTGTCTGTGTTTGATTGTTTTAGTTGGCGAGAGAGTGCATGTGTGTGTGAGTATGCGAGAGAGACAGAGAAAGAAAAAGAGAGAGAAAGAAAGAGAGAAAGAAGGAAAGAGAGAGATTAGGTTGTATCTGTGTAATACATTGTTTCCTAGTGTCAGTGTGGATTGTTGTCTGATGGGTTTTTCCAGTTTGTTTTTAGGTTGAGCTGAGTGCGCCAGTCCAGTCGACCCAGGACATGTTTCTAGTGTAAACAGCTGAAAGGACATACGTGTTTAAGTGCCGTGTTTAGGTGGTGTGTGTGTGTGGTGTGCAGAGGGAAACTTCTATGTGAATGGACTCATTGAGTCAGTATGAGGGGAATGTATGGAAGGCAGAGGAGTTTCACTGATGAGGTAACCTCACTTCACTGAGATGGTGGTTGGATGGAGACTTACTATAGAGTTTAAGATATTTATTTTTCAACTTGATTGTTTTTAAATGTTTTTTTTTATTACACTTTCGTTTCTTTATATATATCTCTCTATTTTTCTCTCTTTTTCTCTCTCTTTCTATCTCTGTCTCCGTCTCTTTCTGTCATCTCATTTTTCTGTCTCCCTTTCTCTCTATTTCTGTCTCTCTGTCTCTCTTTCTCTCTATTTCTGTCTCTCTGTCTCTCTTTCTCTCTCTTTCTGTCTCTCTGTCTCTCTTTCTCTCTCTTTCTGTCTCTCTGTCTCTCTTTCTCTCTCTTTCTGTCTCTCTGTCTCTCTTTCTCTCTATTTCTGTCTCTCTGTCTCTCTTTCTCTCTCTTTCTGTCTCTCTGTCTCTCTTTCTCTCTCTTTCTGTCTCTCTGTCTCTCTTTCTCTCTCTTTCTGTCTCTCTGTCTCTTTCTGTCATCTCCTTTCCTGTCTCTCTTAGTCTCTCTCTCTCTCTGATGACTGTAATCTGGCTACTGTGTGCTACTAACTGCACTGTATCATTACATTTGACCATAGTGTCCAGAATACTGTTACCTCAGCATTCCTAACCATTTCAAAGATGGAATTTTTTTCTCAGTAAATGTAAGATTTAATGTTTTTCATATGTAAATATAACATAACATTTGACATATGATATGTTTCTTTATGTTTTCAGGGTTCTGAGGCTTGTGCGTGACCTCTCACCCAGGAAAACTTCACTGCCGAGGACCTCTGTTTGACTACTGGAGCCAACACCACAGAGACATAGAGAAGAATGGACAGAGAGGGAGGGAAGTAGAACTAACAATCATCTCTGAGTGTGTGGGAGACAGAAATGCAGAGAATCTTCATGGATGGAATCTCAAACCTGTAGATATACAAGTGAGTGGCTGTTGGTATCTGGAGACCCAAACATGAGAATATTGCAGTTCAACCACTCTTGACGTTTCTACTGGGGCAGAAAAACACCTTTCCTACCAGGCCTGTGCTGCTGTCAAAGGCTTCTGTAACGATTTTGACCAGTGCTTGAACTCTCCAAAAAGGATTACTGGTATTCTAAAACTATCACTTTTTACCATTTTTTACATTTACGTCATTTAGCAGACGCTCTTATCCAGAGCGACTTACAGGAGCAATTAGGGTTAAGTGCCTTGCTTAAGGGCACATCGACAGATTTTTCACCTAGTCGGCTCGGGGATTATAACCAGCGACCTTTCGGTTACTGGCACAACGCTCTTACCCACTAAGCTACCCACATACTACACTTGGAATAATTAAACTCGCACTGGACCCATTCCCCAGTGAGGAGAAACACACAACAGGCTCCACAATGGCCACCGAACAGTTGAGCCAGAATGGTGGTGTGAGGGACGTGATCCCAGAGGATGGCAGTGACAGGGGAAGAAACTATGGCGATGCGGGGATGTTGGCTGGAGCCCGGGGCAGGACAGAGTGGAGAAGACTAAACCTGCCTAAAAGGAGTAGGAGTTTAGACTGGAGAGGAGGGGAGGCTAGCCCTGGCGAGTGGCGCAGAACTGGGGTGCTGAGGTTTTCTGGGAACCTAGGGGGGTCCACACTTAAACGAGCAGAGAGTTTGGAGAGTAGGGGGGCAGGAGAGAGCAAATTGTTGTCCAGGGTTAAGGCCTTTAACTCAGCTGGACCAGGGGAGATGATGATCCCCGTTGGGGGGTCAGGGTGTTCCCCTGGTGAAGGGGTGTCCCCTGTGGGTCTAGGGTGTGTGGTTCTGGCTTTGGAGAGGGCCAGTGGGGGCCAGTCCCTCCCCACCAGGCTGAGGTCTAGTCCTGGTCCTGGGTCTGGAATCAGAGAACCAGCCAGTGGATCTGTTGGATCCTCCAGGGGTCAGAGTATCTGGGACCGTATACAGAAGCTCTATGGGACTACTGGACCTGATGAAGCTGCTAACAGAGATAAGGGTGTGAAGGACTCAAACAGAACCAAGCGTCTCTCAGCACCGGTAGGAGACTGGTCTCTGTTGGAGGGGGATTGGAGAGATACAGCAACCAATCGCAGGAAGTCTACCACAGACTCTGCCTTTGTCTCTGCCTCCCCCTTCCCCTCCCCGCTTTCCTCCCCCCTCAGTGGATTATCCAGGGGGGAGAGGAACGGCCTGCTCACACACACACCCCTGGTTGAACAGAACACCACACACACAACACACACACCCCTGGTTGAACATAATACCACACTCACCACACACACACGGCAGAGAGATCAGAGTAGTGTAGTCAAGGTGTCTGGTTTGAGTCCCTCAGTGTCTCCAGTGTCAGGGTGGACCAACCCCATACCCTCACACACACCCTCACACACACCCTTAGTGGAGGGATCATCAGTGTTCATGAGGGACCCCTCTCTATCCCCTCCATTAGGAGGAAAAAAGGAGAGAGGAAATAAGGGGGTGACAAACACTGTGGACGAAAAGAGTGGAAGTCGTGAAGACAGTGAAAAGGAGAGAGTAAGGATGGGGAACACGGCTCAGGAAAAAGAGAAACGGACTGATGTTGAAGGAAAAAGACACAAGAAAAAAGAGGCGGAGAAGCAAGGGAGAGAAAACGCTGAAGTCTCTCTCCCCCAGCACAGCCAATCAGTGACACGCACCAGGGATTCTCAGCCTATCACAACGCCCGGAGTAGGGGTCACCACGGGGTCAAACTCCCGTCTGACCAATCAGCTTAATGGGAAAACGGACACATATGACAGGAGCAAGACCCCTGCTAGAGGCATGGTCAGGGAAGTGAGCCTGTCAGAAGATGTGTTTGAAGCCAACACCCCAGAGAGGATACATTTACAGAACACTGAAAATACCAAGTTACCTGGGAAACTGGTAGCGCCCTCTGCAGCCAGTGTGAGGAATAAGATCCACCAGTTTGAAGCTCTGACACAGACATCTCAGGTCCCAGTGCCCAACTACCTGAAGCCCAGACGGGCTTTCTCTGTCCCGGAGCAGCTCAGTGAGGCTAGAGAGGCGGTCAGTAAGAGTGGGTCGGATAGACAGGTAGGGGGGGTGAGGGGAGTATGGGAGAGAGTGAGAGGAGGAGGAGAGGGAGGGATTGTAATAATGGACGGGGTGAGAGGACAAGGAGAAGGGGTAAGGAAGAGTGTGCCAGATAAAGCGCTTGGTGGAGGGAGAGGAGGGGAGGTAGTGAGAGAAGAGGGGGAAGAGAGGAAGGCAGATAGAGGGTGGGCGTTGAGGTCTATGTCAGTGGATGAGGTGGGGGTGAGGCTGGGGAGCAGGGAGAGAGGGGGAGTGGGGGAGAGAGGAGGAGTGGGTTATAGAGGGGGAGTAAGGGAGAGAGGGGGAGTAAGGGAGAGAGGGGGAGTGGAGGAGAGAGGGGGAGTGGAGAGAGGGGGAGTAGGGGAGAGAGAGGGAGTGGGGGAGATAGGAGGAGTGGGCTATAGAGGGGGAGTGGAGAGAGGGGGAGTAGGGGAGAGAGGGGGAGTGGGGGAGAATGCTGTTGGCTCTGGGACATTTTCCAACCTCAAGGGTAAACTAGACATCCCTCTGAATGACAAAACCACCAGAGACACTCTGAGAGACTTTTCAATTGATGAGCCAGACCTCCCCAAACACACAGTCACACCCCAGGACTGGAGTAGGAGAGGCACCAACACAAAGACTACTACAGTCACTGCCAAGGATACTTCATCCTCCCAGCTGTCTAACTGTAATAACAACTCCAATGAGGTTCTAGGGGCCCCTGACCAGTCTAGGAGGCTTCACAGTAGAGACTCACCTAACCTGCCATCTCCAGTGAGCGATGACGACAAGACACCCACCAACACCCCCCAGAACTCCCCCTTCCACCCCCAGAACTCCCCCTTCCACCCCCAGAACTCCCCCTTCCACCCCCAGAACTCCCCCTTCCAACCCCAGAACTCCCCCTTCCACCCCCAGAACTCCCCTTCCACCCCCAGAACTCCCCCTTCCACCCCCAGAACTCCCCCTTCCAACCCCAGAACTCCCCCTTCCACCCCCAGAACTCCCCCTTCCACCCCCAGAACACCTCCCCACACCTCCCAACTACTTCCCTGCAGCCGAAACACCAACAAGGTGTAGATTCAGGCCTGGCTGCCCTAAAGCACCCTCCAGTCTCTACACACACAGCCCAGGGTAGGGTCACTACTGACCCTGATATCCCAGTCTCACATTCTGGCCTGGGGAGGGATTCCCTGTCTCTCCCCCTGTCCCTTCCCCTCACCTCCTCCTCCTCCCCCAGCAGCCTCCCCCTCCTCCCCACTCTGGCTCGATGGAACTCAGAGGAGGGGGGGTGGAGTGATGAGGAGGATACTGATGATGAAGGTACGGAGAAGGACGAGGACTCCAACTACGACTCAGACTCTGCTGAATCCTCGGTGACCATCACCAGTACCATGAGCCAATCACATCGCAGGAGCTTCTCTCTCAGGTGGGTCACTTTTGTTTTCAACTTATGATGAAAATACTACACTAAACACAACAAGCACAATGTTTAAAAGTCAATTAAATTGTGGTTATTGTCAGGCTACCTGTTACATGATTCTGTATAATGTACTTGTTTTTATCTAATCATTCAAATGTGTGTTTATTCCCCCACTATGTCTCTCTCCCTCAGTCTGGCAGAGCTGTGTAACTTCGGAGAGGTAGACTATGATCCCCAGTCTTCCTCTGACAGTGAGGAGTGGCTGTCCAGCCGGTCAGCCAGCCTGTCGTCTGACGTGTCGGCCCTATCCTGTGTGTCTGTCCTGGGCAGTGATGAGCTGGACCGCCTGCTGGACGACGTAAAGGGCCTGGGGGACACAACCCTGCAGGTACTACAACTATCTTCACTACACCAGACTAAACAACCAGCTAAAACATTACATTAGAGTGTTATTACATTATAATTAGCATTAATAATAGCATCAGTATTTGTCAATGCTCAACTGCCATCTTGTGCTGTTGCTGTTCTATCCCCCTTCGCTATCTCTCCCCGCTCTATAGAATTATGAGGATGTCCAGGTGGTGGTTCTCCATAAGGAAGTTGGTGTGGGACTAGGCTTCACCATGGCAGGAGGAGTGGACCAGAACAAACCTGTCATTGTGAGTACTACTCAACCAGTACCAATGCTTCTGTGTTTCTGTGACCGACTCAGTTCGCCCACATAATTCAAGACCACATTAGTCCACTGATCTAAAGCCTAGGCATCATGGTTTTTCACTTCCTGGTCCATTCTGACCTCTGACCTCTGGTGTTTGACTTCCAGGTCCATAAGGTGTTCCCGGCGGGGGTGGCGGCTGAGGAGGGATCCATCCAGGAGGGAGACAAGGTCCTGTCAATCAATGGCACAGCGCTGTGTGGCTCTTCCCACAGCGAGGTGCTGAGGACACTAAGGAGGGCGCGGACTCAGGGGATGGGTGTGGTTGTCTTGAGGAGAGGGGGGGTAACAGACCCCTGTAAGGGAGGAACAGTGACAGACAGTCGGGGAGGGACACAGACAGAGCCTACTAACACAGGTGAGATGGATCAGTTGGTTGGAGCATTGTAGTAGCACTTAACTGTTACCACAGTTTATCTAAAGCAGAGCAACATTGATCAATGTTCCAAAGTCATTTCCACAGCTTCTCTCTTATCACCCTGAACCTGTTGTTTTGACAGAGAACGTAGACAAATGTGTGTGTGGGAGTCATTTTGACCGTGTGTGTGTGTCCTGTGTGTCAGGTCAGAGGGTGTGTGTGAGGCTGGAGAAGCGCAGCAGAGACCTGGGCTTCAGTCTGGAGGGAGGAGTGGGTTCCAGCCTGGGAGACAAACCCCTCACCGTACAGAAACTCTTCCTGGGTGAGAGGTCAACCTACCTACAAAATATAATAGTATTAATTAACGTTACTTGGTCATCTATTTTATTCCTTTTATGTTTCCACCTATTGATGAGATGACGTATTCGGTTTTCATGTTATAATCTTGTGTATATATTTAGTTTTCATGTATTTTCCAGTGGACCACAACGGAAATAAGTTAAACCTTTTTGTCATCCTTGATGATTTAAAAAATGCAATAATGCATTGTGTCCACATGTGGTTGTATTGTGTTTTTTTAAATGGTCAAATAAATGACATCAAATACATGTACTGTACATCACCACAAGCTGACCTTTGTATTGGGTACATTCAAATTAATGTCTATTTCGTCAGCCAAAACACGGGTCAAACTCCAAGCTCAGAACATTGGTTATGAGCTGTCTGATAAAGATATCAAGGTAAACATCAACTAACAATAAGCCCCTCTTCTCTTTCAGGTGGTCCAGTGAACCAGGTGTCTCCAGGGGACGAGGTGTTGGAGATCGAGGGTGTGAGCTTGGTGGGCCTGAGGAGACTGGAGGCCTGGACCTTGATCAGAACACTGCCCCCTGGGCCTGTGGATGTGGTACTACACCGTCCTCACAAACCACAGTGACAGGAATGAACATTGATATGCACCCTCAATATGCTTATAACAAAGCACTGAAGAATTGTACTCCTATGAGGTTGAAGTGAGGGTTGCCAATCTGATTTTGGGTCTGTGGTTCGGGTCAACTTCTACCTCAAGTGAGAGGGATGATATCTATCGCACCAGTCATACGATAACAAAGCACTGAAGAGATCAGTGCACATTGAGGAGAGGACCTGTATATAGGGTCAACCCGGGGTATGAAGAGGGAGAAAGAGATCAATACATAGGTCATTTATTTAATTTTGTAGAGATATGTTGTATGTTTCTTTAATACCTAGTCTGCTCATTGTTTTATATGATGAAATGTAAGGAGTTTTGTATATGGCTGTTGTAATATATATTGTGACTAGAAAGTTAATAACCGTCCTCCGTCTACTTGCTGTTAATAAATCCTACAATAACCCCATGGTTGAAAACGGTCCCTGTTTAAACGCAGTACATGGTGGCAGGTAGCCTAGCGGTTAAGAGCGTTGGGCCAGTAATCGACTAGTGAAAAATATGTTGATGTGCCCTTGAGCAAGGCACTTAACCCTAATTGCTCCTGTAACTCTCTCTGGATAAGAGCATCTGCTAAATTACTAAAATGTAAATGTATATTGTTTTACTTACAGGGGGCGCTAGAGGATCACATATTATCTGCGCGCCTACGTTGCCCACAAATATACTCGGTTCTCAGGGATAGGTGTGTGTGTGTGAGTGCATGTGTGCACGTGCAATGAGGCTCTTAGGTGTAGTTTATAGGCCTATATGTGTTTATGTAATGTCTCATGTCTCAGCGACACATCGCGTTTGATTGACACTGATTAATTAGCGACAGGTCAAGTCAGAATGACGCAACCTGTCAGAAGACACTGCTCTTGGTGGCATGGGTTCTCATTGGATGGGTCTCAGTCCCTGACGCCTGACCATGTGATAAGATAGCATTAGGCAATCGCCGATGTAATACTATTTCAAGGTTAGTTTTTTCTGCCCTTGACAAGAGAATAATGCCAAGCCATTGTTTACTGCTCCCCAATGCAATCTTTAGTGAGCTAGTGATACTTCATAACATTTCAACCATGCTGCGTTTCCTTAGGGCGGCAGGTAGCTTAGTGGTTAAGAGCGTTGTACCAGTAACCGAAAGGTCGCTGGTTCTAATCACCAAGCCGACTAGGTGAAAAATCTGTCGATGTGCCCTTGAGCAAGGCACTTAACCCTAATTGCTCCTGTAAGTTGCTCTGGATAAGAGCGTCTGCTAAATGACCAATTTATTTTAGTATCCGTCTGTGTGTTTGTTGCCTTCCCTGCGTCATTATCTCCTCATTATCGGTAGTGTCTTTTTATTATCCTGAGGGTTTCATCAGGGCCTGTTCAGGAGATGTGACATTTCATAACATTCAGATAGAAATGTATTTTCTAGAGCAGACACATGGGTCTCTGTCATGTAGAATACAGAGTTGTGCCAGCTCTAAGCACATTTCTACTTCTTTGCTTTACCTGAAATTGAAGGGCAGTTCACTTGCCTTCCTCAGTTATGTGTGCATTCCCTCTTTTATTTTTCTCTGTGGTTTATTAATTACAGTAGATTACTCAACGCTGTTACAAGAGAGGTCGATATAACCTCACTGACCAATCTTATCACTCCAGTGGAGTTGTTAACAAAGGCTTAATTAATGATTAGTTGCTTAGTTGGCACATGCCTACATTAGGTTTGCCCAAAGAACCAAAGGGCAGTGTGGTACGATTATAAAGTCCTTTTGAAATGTACTAAAACTGAAGAATCAGAACACACAAATGGGCATGTATGCACACACACACACACACACACACACATGCACACACATGCACACACACACACACGGCACCTTAGGAGATCATGTTTTAACAGATGCAAACCCCTCCGGAAGGTCACATGGTCCTTATCTAATTTCCTGTAGTATCTATAGGGTCGGGTGGGGTTTGTACACACAACATACAGATATTTTATAGGCCACCACTCTATTACACAACGCACACTCAATATTGAACCAGGCCTATGTATTATAATCAATACAAAGAATACCAGAGAAACAAGGGAAGACAGGCAGAGATGTTCTGCAATACTAAATTTTAAACCCAGATAAGTAAATCTCGGGTTAAAACTATTATGATGTTCTAATTATATTTATATTGGAACAAAACAGCTAAATGGATATGGCTAGCTAGTTAGCTTGCAAGCTAGCAATATGAATCTGAGATCCAACTTTTTTCTCAAATAACTTAGCTGGCTAATTGACTTCCTCAAGCATGGTAAGACAAAGCAGCTCAAATGTTTAATCACACCAAAAACACAGCAGATACTGTTTGTTTAGAAGAAGGATGACATTTAACTAGGATTTAAAACTAGGTTTAGTGCAGTTTAGAGTTCATGGTTATGGAGGCCAAAGTCTGATTGATGAGATTAGATCCAATACTTTAGTTAATGGACAGTCAGCCGTGTGTGTGAGTGTGTGTGTGTGTGTGTGTGTGTGGTTGACATGGATTTGATCAGGGGACAGGTCGGGCACTGATAAAGACGGTAACTAGCTAGTAAAGGAGTGCACAGGGAAAGACGATGATGGACATCAGGCGACGGACAGGTGAAGATGACAGCTGTTATTGATTAAATTACACTTTTTATTTTTGCCTTTGACAGAGTGTGAATACCACATTGACTCCAAGATTCTGCAGAAACCAGTTGATCTGCGTGGGCATCTGATCTGCACAGAGCATCATACACTCACATAATCTGTAGGCCGGCCAGGTGTAAGCTACAGGTTTAGGCACAGATGCGTATAGATGTCTCAGATGTGACAGGGGACAGACGGACAGAGGGACAGGTCCAGGCTAACAAACAGGTATTGGTGATGGAGGAGAGAGGGCAGGTATCAGACAGAGACCCCTGGCCAGTGGCCCCAGAGGTCAGAGAGATGGGGGTTAAGGGACCCAGCTTTAAGCCCCAAGTGGAGTGGGTGAAGCAGACACTGAGGATGACGAACCCCCTGGTTCGGGAGTGTTTGGGAGAGCTGATGGGAACCTTCGTTCTGCTGGTGAGTAGCCTACCTTCTATCTCAAGGCCATCAGACTGTTAAATAGCCATCACTAGCACATTAGAGGCTGCTGCTGCCTATTGAAATCACTGGCCACTTTAAGAAATGGAACACTAGTCACTTAAATAATGTTTACATATCTTGCACTACTCATCTCATATGTATATACTGTATTCTATTCTATAATATTCTACTGTATCTTAGTCCATGCCGCTCTGTCATTGCTTGTCCATATATGTATATATTCTTAAATCCCATTCCTTACTAGTTTTGTGTGGTTTGGGTATATGTTGTGAAATTGTTAGATATTACTTGCTAGATATTACTGCACTGTCGGAGCTAGAAGCACAAGCATTTCGCTATACCCGCTATAACATCTGCTAAACACGTGTATGTGATAAATAACATTTGATTTGATTTGAAAACATAAAGCACAGTATTTTTATAGATGGAAGATTTTTGAAGATAAAAAAATACAAATACAATATATATATATATATATATATATGTCACGCCCTGGCTCTGGGACTCTTATGTTGAGCCAGGGTGTGTAGTTTCTATGTGTTTGTGTTCTAGGTTCTTTATCTAGCTCTTGTGTTTCTGTGTTGGCCGGGGTGGTTCTCAATCAGAGGCAACGAGTATCAGCTGTTGCTTGTTGTCTCTGATTGGGTACCATACTTAGGCAGCCTGTTTGCCACAGTGTTTTGTGGGATCTTGTTCCGTGTTGGTTTTGTATTGTAACCAAGGACTTCACGTATCGTTTTGTTGTTTTGTTCGTGTGGTACTCTAATAAATAAGTATGTTCGCAAATCACGCTGCGCATTGGTCCACTGTGTTCGACGATCGTGACAATATATATATACACTGCTCAAAAAAATAAAGGGAACACTAAAATAACACATCCTAGATCTGAATGAATGAAATAATCTTATTAAATACTTTTTTCTTTACATAGTTGAATGTGCTGATAACAAAATCACACAAAAATTATCAATGGAAATCAAATTTATCAACCCATGGAGGTCTGGATTTGGAGTCACACTCAAAATTAAAGTGGAAAACCACACTACAGGCTGATCCAACTTTGATGTAATGTCCTTAAAACAAGTCAAAATGAGGCTCAGTAGTGTGTGTGGCCTCCACGTGCCTGTATGACCTCCCTACAACGCCTGGGCATGCTCCTGATGAGGTGGCGGATGGTCTCCTGAGGGATCTCCTCCCAGACCTGGACTAAAGCATCCGCCAACTCCTGGACAGTCTGTGGTGCAACGTGGCGTTGGTGGATGGAGCAAGACATGATGTCCCAGATGTGCTCAATTGGATTCAGGTCTGGGGAACGGGCAGGCCAGTCCATAGCATCAATGCCTTCCTCTTGCAGGAACTGCTGACACACTCCAGCCACATGAGGTCTAGCATTGTCTTGCATTAGGAGGAACCCAGGGCCAACCGCACCAGCATATGGTCTCACAAGGGGTCTGAGGATCTCATCTCGGTACCTAATCGCAGTCAGGCTACCTCTGGCGAGCACATGGAGGGCTGTGCGGCCCCCCAAAGAAATGCCACACCACACCATGACTGACCCACCGCCAAACTGGTCATGCTGGAGGATGTTGCAGGCAGCAGAACGTTCTCCACAGCGTCTCCAGACTCTGTCACGTCTGTCACATGTGCTCAGTGTGAACCTGCTTTCATCTGTGAAGAGCACAGGGCGCCAGTGGCGAATTTGCCAATCTTGGTGTTCTCTGGCAAATGCCAAACGTCCTGCACGGTGTTGGGCTGTAAGCACAACCCCCACCTGTGGACGTCGGGCCCTCATACCACCCTCATGGAATCTGTTTCTGACCGTTTGAGCAGACACATGCACATTTGTGGCCTGCTGGAGGTCATTTTGCAGGGCTCTGGCAGTGCTCCTCCTGCTCCTCCTTGCACAAAGGCGGCGGTAGCGGTCCTGCTGCTGGGTTGTTGCCCTCCTACGGCCTCCTCCACATCTCCTGATGCACTGGCCTGTCTCCTGGTAGCGCCTCCATGCTCTGGACACTACACTGACAGACACAACAAACCTTCTTGCCACAGCTCGCATTGATGTGCCTTCCTGGATGAGCTGCACTACCTGAACCACTTGTGTGGGTTGTAGACTCCGTCTCATGCTACCACTAGAGTGAAAGCACCGCCAGCATTCAAAAGTGACCAAAACATCAGCCAGGAAGCATAGGAATTGAGAAGTGGTCTGTGGTCACCACATGCAGAACCACTCCTTTATTGGGGGTGTCTTGCTAATTGCCTATAATTTCCACCTGTTGTCTATTCCATTTGCACAACAGCATGTTACATTTATTGTCAATCAGTGTTGCTTCCTAAGTGGACAGTTTGATTTCACAGAAGTGTGATTGACTTGGAGTTACATTGTGTTGTTTAAGTGTTCCCTTTATTGTTTTGAGCAGTGTATGTGTCATATAAACAGTACAATAAAATGCTTACTTGCAGGTTTCCTCTCGACATTGCAAATAAGAATGGAGATAAAACCTGTGTAAGCAGCAAGCAGTAAGTAGACAAATGTCCACCAGTCAACTCCACTTATTGCAACCATGTTCCCACATGCAGTAGTGTAAAGTACTTAAGTAAAAATAGTTTAAAGTGCTACTTAAGTAGTTTTTTGGGGATCTGTATTTTACTATTTTTGACCACTTTTACTTTTACTCCACTACATCCCTAAAGAAAATAATGTACTTTTTACTCCATACATTTTCTCTGACACCCAAAAGTACTCATTACATTTTGCATTCTTAGCAGGACAGGAAAATTGTCCAATTCATGCACGTATCAAGAGAACATCCCTGGTCATCCCTACTGCCTCTGATCTGGCGGACTCACTAAACACACATGCTTCGTTTGTAAATGATGTCTGAGTGTTGGAGTGTGCCCCTGGCTATCCGTTAAAAAATTATACTAGAAAATGGTGTCGTCTGTTTTGCTTTATATAAAGAATTTGAAATAATTTATACTTTTACTTTTTGTTTTAGAAATTACATATACTTTTGATACTTGAGTATATTTAAAACCAAATACTTTTAGACTGTTACTCAAGTAGTATTTTACTGGGGACTTTCACTTTTACTTGAGTCATTTTCTATTAAAACATCTTTACTTTTACTCAAATATGACAATTGGGTACTTCTTCCACCACTGCCTATGTGGAAATGTGAACATCTCTTTATCAGTAGCCTATTTACAGTAGCTTATGAAAAAGTTTTTTGGTACATTATTAAGTTGATAACTTGAAACTATAACCAGAGAGGTTTTAGCTGTATGGCATGATTTGATCACTTCTTAGGGTTACTAGCACCTATAAAAAAAAATCCATCTTTGTTCAACTCTGAGCAGTTGTTTTGGGCCAGGCAAGTTAGCCCTTGTCTTTTTGGAAATTGAACTCAAATCTTATTGCTGGCAATGTCATAAGAATCAAACATTGATAACTTGAAAGTCCTGATTTCTAGGGTATTTTTAAGATGTCAGGCTTGTTAAAATCCATTCATCCATTTTGGCACGGTGACTCACAACCCAAACCAGATGCAACTGGTTTCAAGTTGCCAAGAGACGTCATGTGATCTCTTACTGCTATCTAGTGGATGGACTGGGAATCAGACAGGGAATATACAAAATATACAAAACATTAAGAACACATTAAGAGCCTTTGAACAGGGTATGGTAGTAGGTGCCAGGCCCACCAGATTGTGTCAAGAACGGCAACGCTGCTGGGTTGTTCACGCTCAACAGTTTCCAGTGTGTATCAAGAATGGTTAACCACCCAAATGACATCCAGCCAACTTGACACAAGTGTGGGAGTCATTGGAGACAATATTGGCCAGCATCACTGTGGAATGCTTTCGACACCTTGTAGAGTCCATGCCCTGACAAATTGAGGCTGTTCTGAGGGCCAAAGGGTCGGGGTGCAACTAAATATTAGGAAGGTGCTCATAATGTTTGGTATACTTAGTGTATTTACAGTGCATTCAGAAAGTATTCAGACCCCTTTACTTTTTCCACATTTTGTTACATTACAGCCTTATTCTAAAATGGATTAAATTGTTTTTTCCCCCTCATCAATCTACACACAATACTCCATAATGACAAAGCAAAAACTGGTTTTTAGAAATTGTAGCAAATTTACTACAAATAAAAACCGGAAATATCACATTTACATAAGTATTCAGGGGGTTTCCTCAGTACTTTGTTGAAGCAGCTTTGGCAGCGATTACAGCCTTGAGTTTTCTTGGGTATGATGCTACAAGCTTGGCACACCTGTATTTGGGGAGTTTCTCCCATTCTTCTCTGCAGATCCTCTCAAGCTATGTCAGGTTGGATGGGGAGCGTCGCTGCACAGGTATTTTCAGGTCTCCTGTTCGATCAGGTTCAAGAACGTGCTCTGGCTGGGCCACTCAAGGACATTCAGAGACTTGTCCCGAAGTCACTCCTGCATTGTCTTGGCTGTGTGCGTAGGGTCGTTGTCCTGTTGGAAGGTGAACCTTTATGAGGGTAGTATACAATATTATACGTAATTTAGATAATGCCACCAGAGGTGGTCAGATTTGACTGTAGGAGCTGTAGTAAATGTGTCTTGATTGATATTGAAGTAATATAATAATCTCGTTAACACTCTTTACTGCTACTTTACTTTATAGACCTGTAAAGTTTTACAGGACAATGACTTATCTTAACAGAGACCAGCTCAGATAACCAGTCTTACAAGTCTGCGTATTGTGGCTTATTAAAGGCTATGGCTATCTAACAAATAGTAAGGAGAAGTCGTTTCCTAGAAGTAGATGGGTCGTTCCACGAAAAGAGTGCCTTTTGCGTCCCTTTGATATTTCAAGTCGAAATTGTGCACCCATATTGAATTTTAAAAGCCTGTTATATTGAATGAAGTGTCCTTTAATATAGGCCACATGGAGAATTCAATACAGTGGGGAAAAAAAGTATTTAGTCAGCCACCAATTGTGCAAGTTCTCCCACTTAAAAAGATGAGAGAGGCCTGTAATTTTCATCATAGGTACACGTCAACTATGACAGACAAAATGAGAATTATTTTTCCAGAGAATCACATTGTAGGATTTTTAATGAATTTATTTGCAAATTATGGTGGAAAATAAGTATTTGGTCAATAACAAAAGTTTCTCAATACTTTGTTATATACCCTTTGTTGGCAATGACACAGGTCAAACGTTTTCTGTAAGTCTTCACAAGGTTTTCACACACTGATGCTGGTATTTTGGCCCATTCCTCCATGCAGATCTCCTCTAGAGCAGTGATGTTTTGGGGCTGTCGCTGGGCAACACGGACTTTCAACTCCCTCCAAAGACTTTCTATGGGGTTGAGATCTGGAGACTAGCTAGGCCACTCCAGGACCTTGAAATGCTTCTTACGAAGCCACTCCTTCGTTGCCCGGGCGGTGTGTTTGGGATCATTGTCATGCTGAAAGACCCAGCCACGTTTCATCTTCAATGCCCTTGCTGATGGAAGGAGGTTTTCACTCAAAATCTCACGATACATGGCCCCATTCATTCTTTCCTTTACACGGATCAGTCATCCTGGTCCCTTTGCAGAAAAACAGCCCCAAAGCATGATGTTTCCACCCCTATGCTTCACAGTAGGTATGGTGTTCTTTGGATGCAACTCAGCATTCTTTGTCCTCCAAACACGACCAGTTGAGTTTTTACCAAAAAGTTCTATTTTGGTTTCATCTGACCATATGACATTCTCCCAATCCTCTTCTGGATCATCCAAATGCACTCTAGCAAACTTCAGACGGGCCTGGACATGTACTGGCTTAAGCAGGGGGACACGTCTGGCACTGCAGGATTTGAGTCCCTGGCGGCGTAGTGTGTTACTGATGGTAGGCTTTGTTACTTTGGTCCCAGCTCTCTGCAGGTCATTCACTAGGTCCCCCCGTGTGGTTCTGGGATCTTTGCTCACCGTTCTTGTGATCATTTTGACCCCACGGGGTGAGATCTTGCGTGGAGCCCCAGATCGAGGGAGATTATCAGTGGTCTTGTATGTCTTCCATTTCCTAATAATTGCTCCCACAGTTGATTTCTTCAAACCAAGCTGCTTACCTATTGCAGATTCAGTCTTCCCAGCCTGGTGCAGGTCTACAATTTTGTTTCTGGTGTCCTTTGACAGCTCTTTCGTCTTGGCCATAGTGGAGTTTGGAGTGTGACTGTTTGAGGTTGTGGACAGGTGTCTTTTATACTGATAACAAGTTCAAACAGGTGCCATTAATACAGGTAATGAGTGGAGGACAGAGGAGCCTCTTAAAGAAGAAGTCACAGGTCTGTGAGAGCCAGAAATCTTGCTTGTTTGTAGGTGACCAAATACTTATTTTCCACCATAATTTGCAAATAAATTCATAAAAAATCCTACAATGTGATTTTCTGGATTTTTTTCCCTCAATTTGTCTGTCAGAGTTGACGTGTACCTATGATGAAAATTACAGGCCTCTCTCATCTTTTTAAGTGGGAGAACTTGCACAATTGGTGGCTGACTAAATACTTTTTTTCTCCACTGTACATCCGATATTTTATCATGTAAATGTAATAAAGACATGTTATTTTGACATGTCCCTCCGTGCGCCTTCTGTGACTTCTAGGAAGATTTTAACCCACTTAACCAAAACGTTTCACCATAATTGTAAAACAAAGTCATATCTGAAGATTATCATTTATTTCATGTGATTAGTGAATCATTTACGTCTGTCCCAAATTTTAGGGTCAACCCTGTTACATGAACTGAACTCTCGTCTTAATATGGTGAAACTATTCCTTTTTAAACATTTCTTTTCTCCAAAGAAACATTTAACATCTGATAGTCAAATCATAGTGTAAAAGCAGGTGAGCTGGTTCGACAACTAAATGCAATTTTCTGGTGTTTTGTGATGGAAAACTGAGCGGGTCGAGCAGAACACGTTACCCATAGATAGACAGGCTAGAGTTTTTCTTACAATTTACATTTGTTTGTGAAGCTTGCATTCAATTGCTACTCCTTCTTGCACACAACAAGCTTCCATTCAGTGGATTCATGGCTAATTTAAGATGAAATCATCAACACTGTTACGGTCAACCCTGTTACTTTATTTGGCACTTACTAAAGTAATTTTTGTACTGAACCTTTTACTGCAGTGGGCTAAATCAGGGTCACACAGATTGATTCTTGGTAGTCTTAAACAAATCTACTTTGAATCAAAAGTATACACCTCACACACATGGTTATGGGCTTAAAAAAAAAGAAGACGTACCATGTCAGATAAAGAGTTGAGGGTGCTTTTGGTCATTGACTGCAGGAAAGGGCTACCCTCTAGAGATGGGAAAACATGTTTTTTTATTCAGTTGAACATGCACTCTTTATTACAGAATGTTACAATTTTGTGAAATCTAAAGGCTTTTTTGACCAAGTTACACTTCTCAAAAGACATTGAATTGGTGGAACGACCCAGACAGAGAGAAGAAGTAGGTGTATGGGTGCTTCAACTGCTTGTTGTTGCTGTGTGACTGTCAGTCCTCCTAGCCACGGCTGCAGTGTCTGTTCATTTCCCCTCTTTCTTTTACAGTATCTCTGTTGAGCTCCTCTATTTCCCCTCTCCTCCTTTCTTCCCCTCTATCACATTCCCTCTCACCCCCTTTACCTCTACTCTACACTAAAAAGAACAGGTTCCTGGAGTATCCTTCAGGGGTTCTTCAAATTGAAGCTGTGGGGGAACCCCTTTTAATGGATCCTCGAATAACCCTTTGAATAACCTTTTGGGGTTAATCTTTGAACTACACCCCCCTCCCCTATTATTATTATTATTATTATTATTAATAAGAATAATAATAATACACATGATAATGACAACAATAACACCATATTTTAGTTGTCAGTGTTTATTATGATTTTAGTGGCAAAGCAGAATAAAAAAATCTCCCAGCAGAGCCCCAAGTCCAATGGGTATATCCTTTGGCATGTTGATGTTAATGTGTTGATATTCTCTGGATCCATAGCCAGAATGATTTTGCAGTGCATGGTGATCGAAGATGTTTCCTGTTATATTCGTAAGAGGTTTTGGGAGGGTGAAGTCTGTGAATCCCAAAAATTGTAATTATACAGATGTTTAACAAAACATGCACACAACAGTATTCATACCTTGGTTTTTTATGGTAAACATGAATGAAAAAAACTGTTTTGATAATGGTTTTCATACACATACCTTGTCCATAATGTAGAGGCCTATGGGATATTCATTGAAGAGGTAAGGGAGGAGGATTGTACATATGATCTGCATAACTGTCACACCCTGGCCTTAGTTATCTTTGTTTTCATTAATAATTTAGTTAGGTCAGGGTGTGACATGGTGAAGTATGTGTTTTGGTTTGTCTAGGGGTTTGTAGGTTTAATGGGGTAATATCTTGTCTAGGTGTTTGTATGTTGATGGCTGCCTAGATTGGTTCTCAATTGGAGACAGCTGTGGTTTATTGTCTCTAATTGGGAGCCATATTTAAGGCAGCCATGGGCATCATGTGTTTGGGGGGTAATTGTCTATGTTGAACGTTTGTTGCTTGTCTGTGCACTTATGTTATTTAGCTTCACGGTTGTTTGTTGTTTTGTTAGTTTTGGATAGTGTTCGGTTTCGTGTTTTTCTCTCTTCCAAAATAAAGAGATGTATTTTGCACACGCTGCGCCTTGGTCCAATATCTCACAAGAAGACGATCGTGACAGAATTACCCACCAATCTAGGACCAAGCGGCGTGTCAAGCGGCAACAGGACCCACCTACACAGGATTCATGGACATGGGAGGAGATACTGGATGGAAAGGGTCCTTGGGCACAACCGGGAGAATATCGCCTCCCTCGTGAAGAGCTGGAGGCAGCTAAAGCCGAGAGGAGGCGATATGAGGAGGCAGCACGGAGGCAAGGCTGGAAGCCCGTGAGTACTACCCAAAAATTTATTGGGGGGGGCCTTAAAGGGAGTGTGGCGAAGTCAGGTAGGAGACCTGCGCCTACTCCCTGTACTTACCGTGGAGAGCGAGAGTACGGGCAGACACCGTGTTACGCAGTAGAGCGCATGGTGTCTCCTGTACGCGTGCATAGCCCGGTTCGGTACATTCCAGCTCCACGTATCGGCCGGGCTAGATTGAGCGTTGAGCCGGATGTCATGAAGCCGGCCCAACGCATCTGGCCACCAGTGCGTCTCCTCGGGCCGGCTTACATGGCACCAGCCTTACACATGGTGTCCCCGGTTCGCCTACATAGCCCGGTGCGGGTTATTCCACCTTCCCGTACTGGTCGGGCGACGGGGAGCATACAACCAGGTAAGGTTGGGCAGGCTCAGTGCTCAAGGGAGCCAGTAAGCCTGCACGGTCCGGTATTTCCGGCGCCACCTCCCCGCTCCAGCCCAGGACCACCAGTGCCTACACCACGCACCAAGCCTCCTGTGTGTCCCCAGAGTCCTGTGCGTCCTGTTGCTGCTCCCCGCACTAGCCCTGAGATGCGTGTCCTCAGCCCGGGACCACCAGTTCCGGCACCACGCACTAGGCCTTATGTGCGTCCCCAGGGTCCAGCATGCCCTGTTCCTTCTCCCCGCACTAGCCCTGAGATGCGTGTTCTCAGCCCGGTACCTCCAGTTCCGGCACCACGCACCAGGCCTATAGTGCGTCTCGGCCGGCCAGAGTCTGCCGTCTGCCCAACGGCGCCTGAACTGCCCGTCTGCCCAACGGCGCTTGAACTGCCCGTCTGCCCAACGGCGCCTGAACTGCCCGTCTGTACTGAGCCTGCAAAGCCGCCCGTCTGCCATGAGCCTTTAGAGCCGTCCGCCAGACCGGAGCCGCTAAAGCCTTCCGCCAGACAGGAGCCGCTAGAGCCTTCCGCCAGACAGGAGCAGCGAAGCCTTCCGCCAGACAGGAGCAGCCAGAGCCTTCCGCCAGACAGGATCAGCCAGAGCCTTCCGCCAGCCATGAGCAGCCAGATCCGTCAGCCAGCCACGAGCAGCCAGATCCGTCAGCCAGCCATGAGCAGCCAGATCCGTCAGCCAGCCACGAGCAGCCAGATCCGTCAGCCTGCCACGAGCAGCCAGATCCGTCAGCCTGCCATGAGCAGCCAGATCCGTCAGCCAGCCATGAGCAGCCAGATCCTTCAGCCAGCCATGAGCAGCCAGATCCGTCAGCCAGCCACGAGCAGCCAGATCCTTCAGCCAGCCACGAGCAGCCAGATCCGTCAGCCAGCCATGAGCAGCCAGATCCGTCAGCCAGCCATGAGCCGTCCAGCCAGGATCCGCCAGAGCCGTCCAGCCAGGATCCGCCAGAGCCGTCCAGCCAGGATCCGCCAGAGCCGTCCAGCCAGGATCCGCCAGAGCCGTCCAGCCGGGATCCGCCAGAGCCGTCCAGCCAGGATCCGCCAGCCAGCCAGGATCCGCCAGAGCCAGCCAGCCAGGATCCGCCATTCAGTCCGGTGCTGCCCCTTAGTCCGGTGCTGCCCCTTAGTCCGGTGCTGCCCCTTAGTCCGGTGCTGCCCCTTAGCCCGGTGCTGCCCCTTATCCTGGTGCTGCCCCTTAGTCCGGTGCTGCCCCTTAGTCCGGTGCTGCCTCTTAGTCCGGTGCTGCCCCTTAATCCAGTGGGGTTAAGTTGGAGGGTGGTCATTTGGAGGAGGCTACGTAAGCGGGTAGTGACTATGGTGGGGTGGGGACCACGACCAGTGCCAGAGCCGCCACCGTGGACAGACGCCCACCCAGACCCTCCCCTAGACTTTATGCTGGTGCGCCCCGGAGTTCGCACCTTATAGGGGGGTTATGTCACACCCTGGCCTTAGTTATCTTTGTTTTCATTAATAATTTAGTTAGGTCAGGGTGTGACATGGTGAAGTATGTGTTTTGGTTTGTCTAGGGGTTTGTAGGTTTAATGGGGTAATATCTTGTCTAGGTGTTTGTATGTTGATGGCTGCCTAGATTGGTTCTCAATTGGAGACAGCTGTGGTTTATTGTCTCTAATTGGGAGCCATATTTAAGGCAGCCATGGGCATCATGTGTTTGTGGGTAATTGTCTATGTTGAACGTTTGTTGCTTGTCTGTGCACTTACGTTATTTAGCTTCACGTCGTTTGTTGTTTTGTTAGTTTTGGATAGTGTTCGGTTTCGTGTTTTTCTCTCTTCCAAAATAAAGAGATGTATTTTGCACACGCTGCGCCTTGGTCCAATATCTCACAAGAAGACGATCGTGACAATAACATACCAATACCAATTTACATACCTTTGTATGCCTCCTCGTCTGTAAACCTGCAGACACAGACACAAAAGTGATCAGTTCAGTCATCTGCATCCAATACAGCTAGCCTTCAACATATTCGTATAGCATTCATATTGTTACCTCTTTGTTGATTGATATCCATTGAATTGTGTCCATTTTCTGTTTTAGAAAGATTTGCACAAATATGAAAAGATCGATATTATCATCATAAAACAATATCAATTTAGATCATACAAGGGACAAACCTTACCTTCAATTTAGGAGATCTTTACATTTTTCAGTTAAGTGCCTGCACCTGCTGTCCTTTTAAATTCAAATCCAAATGCTTCAGTTGGGCTGTTAGGTTCCTGCAAGAACCCCCACCCACTTTTGGGGGCAATTTTCAGTGCCAAGAACCCTAAGGTTCTTTGAAGAACTTTGACTTAGAAGAACCCTTGTTGAACCCCTAATTTTTTGTGTACTTGCACTTTGCTTCTCTTATTCCTTCTCCCTCCTTCCTTCTCCCCACCACTCTCTCATCTCCTCCCTCACTGTATTCTTTCAACCTGGAGTCATGTGTAGAGTAACATAGTAAACTTAAGTCTGTCTCCCTCCATTTAGTATGGTATGTATTAATTTGTGGATGTCCATCATCCATTTCATATGATACTGTATGTTATGAATTACAATTTGTATAATGTGTTACGATTTGCAATTCATACAATATGCTATGAATTTTCAATACGTATGATATGTTACAAATTCCAATTTGTTGTGGCTAACGTTAGCTAGGAGGCTATGTGGCTAACACTAATGTTAGCTACAGTAGGTGGCTAACGTTAGCTAGGCTAGGGGTTAGGGTTAGGGGTTAAGGTTAGGGTTAAGGTTAGGGTAAGTTTAAAGTAAGGGTTATGAGTTAAGTTAAAGAGTTAGGGTTGGGTTCGGGTTAGGGGAAGGGTTAGCTAACATGCTAAGTAGTTGCAAAATAGCTAAAAAGTAAGTAGTTGCTAAAATGCTAATGTTGTCCATTATGAGATTTGAACACGCAACCGTTGACTTGCTAGACATTCGTATTATATGCTCACCCATCCACTCCGACCAACCACCCTTCTTTCATTTTTGCCTTAAGTAAACTTCTGTCTTATGTATCCATACCAAACCTAACTAGTGCTGATCAATTAACCAAATTTTTTTTTTTTGGGGGGGGGTGTTTTAAACAACTAATTGACCGAAGTCAGTTCAATTATTTGAATTCCATTTCGTTCGTTTTTTCTGTTAGCTCAATGAGCACATTGCACAGTTTCTCTAGAGATAAATCAGATCAAGCCCGGACTGTGTGATATAGTAGGGAGATGTAGTTTCCAACAGGCCAATATACTACATAGTTTAGTGCAAAAAACGTGGTAATTAACTTCTTTGACCATAATCCATTGCATGCCTACTTGTCCGATCTCTGTGTTTCTTTTAGGCCTGCTACATTAGGTTAGTTTGGGGCAGACCCGGAGAGGGAGAGAAGAGACAGAACAATGTGCGATCGAGAGTGATAGAGAGCAGTTGCTTCGTGAGGTATCTCTACCTGAAAATACATGATCTAAGTGATGGATAGTTGGTATTCAGCAGTCATAAAAGCACACCTTATTTACTTTGAAGAACTACTAAAATAGTGATTTAGTCAGACAGCATAGGCAGCAGCTCTATAGAGATGAGATGATGACTTGGAATTAAATAATAAAGTCATCAAATAAAACAAATGTAATATACACAACATTTCATTAAAGTAATGTGAATAAATGATGGTAAATTAGCAGTAATGGGCAGTCACTACCATCATGGGACTTATATGAATTGTTTTATTCTGTGTTGTTACAGCATTCATCCTACATAATGCATAGTGCATTAATGTCTAAAGAAATTATCGTACTGAAAATGAACCGACCTCAAACAGCACTAATCGCTCAGCACTAAAAGTTGAATATCATACTAATTTCAGTGTCCTTTCTTTATATTTACTATGTTACATCTCATTTATGAGACCAGATTGACTCTTTAACCTAATTTGACTTAAATTCTGACTCCCCTCTCTCCCCCTCTGTCTTCCTCTAGATGTTTGGCTGTAGTGCATCAGCCCAGGTGAAGACCAGTAGAGAGACTAAAGGACAGTACCTCTCAGCCAACATGGCCTTCTCTGTAGGGGTCATGTCTGCCATGTACCTCTGCAAGGGGGTCTCAGGTAAACCCTACTACACCTTTAATCCCAAACCAACTCCCATCCCAAACCTGGGATTAGACTAGATACTGTCATTTTCTCTACTTGAAACAACAACTCATACAGTATACAGTATGCACAGTACAGAGGAGGCTGGTGGGATGAGCTATAGGAGGATGGGCTCATTGTAATAAATAATAATATGCCATTTAGCAGACGCTTTTATCCAAAGCGACTTAGTCATGCGTGCATACATTTTTATTTTTTTTTTTTTTGTATATGGGTGGTCCCGGGGTTCGACCCCACTACCTTGGCGTTACAAGCGCCGTGCTCTACCAGCTGAGCTACAGAGGACCACTGGAACGGAGTCAAACATGTGGTTTCCATATGATACTGTTCCATTTACTCCATTCCAGCCATTACAATGAGCCCGTCCTTCTATAGTTCCTCCCACCAGCCTCCACTGGTACAGTATATTTCCCCTTCAACTGACAACCCTAATCCTAAAATGAATACACACAGCAAATTCTCCAGTGTTAAATCAACACTGACAGACAAATATGTTATCATGATGTCACGGACGTTGAAGGACGGGTCAGACCAAGGCGCAGCGTGAAATGCATACATGTTTATTATCCAAAATAAACACACAAACAAAACAACGTAAAGTGAAGTCCTCAGGCTAAACACCACACCACACCACACCACACCACACCACACCACACCACACCACACCACACCACACCACAGAACAAGATCCCACAACTAATGATTGCAAACAGGCTACTTAAGTATGATCCCCAATCAGAGACAACGAGCGACAGCTGCCTCTGATTGGGAATCACACCCGGCCAAACATAGAAATACACAACCTAGAATGTGAACATAGAAATAATAACATAGATCTCCACACCCTGACTCAACATACAAGAGTCCCATAAGTCAGGGCGTGACACATGAAAATGTTATTACTCAACACAATACAAGTATTTAATAAGGCCTTATTTTGAGGGCCTAGTTTTATCCTAATGCAGTAGCCTGAAACTCATGTTCTTCAGGCCTGCAAGTCACATTGTGATGGCTTGCAAAGTGATGTGTAATTCATATTGGAATACAGCCAGAGTGGGGATATCCAACATTTTGGAATTTTTATTCACCTGCAATCTGCATTCAGAATGACTGCCGGGTTGAGCAGACAAAGCCATGAGACAACCTAAACCATCTAAACTGGAACAACCATTTCAGTAACGGGTGCAATAAATCCATGTAACAGATTGTAATAGTTTTGAAAAATGTTATGTTATTTATATTTAAGTAACATAAGATTAATGAATCAACAGTACATGCAAAAAACATAGATATTGAAATAAACAATTCCAAAAATCAACCTGCAATAGAGCATGCTGGGAAATATGTTAATGATGGGCATGGTTTTGGTTTAACACTGGTTATTAACACCAAAGCTTGGGTTCTTTTTACACCAATGAGTGTTAATGTAACACTTACAGGGTTAATTGAACACCTGAATCAACACTAGGAATGTTACACTAAAAAATCAACACTAGGTAATACTGGCCAATTTGCTGTGCACCATTACTAAGCTTGATTTCATTAGCGGTTCTCATATGTCTGTACCCTCCCATTCTACGTATTTATACCATACTGTCAACGGCAGTCTGGCAACAGTAACGGACGTAGGGGTGGTGTGAAATGGTCACACAAGCGCCCAGACTTCTATGTGAGTTATGAGTGTAACATTACTGTGGTCACACAGTGCTAGCTGTCTGTCGTGTCCTGGTGATTCATTCTGCATTAGGCTGTTACTGCAGTGGCCACAACTCTCCATGGTCTCACTCCCACACACACTCTCACTCTTTTTAATCTGTGTGTGTGTGTGTGTGCGTGTGTGCTTGTGATGTTCACAGATTTAGTGGGTGAGATCATAAACAGGTTGACAGATTCTCTCCCTCTCTCTCCCCCTCTCTCTCCCTCTCCTCTCTCGTCTCTCTTCTCTCCCCCTCCTTCTCTCTCTCTCTACCTCTCTATCTCCTCTCTCTCTCTCTCTCTCTCTCTTGCTCTTGCTCTCTCTCTCCTGTAGGAGCCCATCTGAACCCAGCGGTCACTCTGAGTTTCTGTTCGTTGGGCAGGGTGCCCTGGGTGAAGCTGCTCCCATACTCTCTGTGTCAGGTGCTGGGAGCTTACCTGGCCTCTGGCCTGGTCTTCCTGGTCTACTATGGTCAGTCACACACACTCTCACACCAGTCCCACCAATCATTGGTGTCATGTCAGCTTGTTACATGCAGATGCAGCAGTATAGAGTGGTAAGACATTAGGATATAGTGTGTGCCATGATGAATGTCACTGAACAACCAGTTCCCTTTCTCTGTCAGATGCTATCATGGACTTCAGTGGAGGGAATTTGACAGTGTACGGGGCAAATGAGACGGCATCCATCTTTGCCACCTATCCCGTAGAGCACCTATCTCTCAGCAGCAGCATCCTAGACCAGGTCAGATCAATATGATACAGTATGAAGCAGGAACAGATGAGGGTGGGTCGTCACTAACTACCACAGCCACAAAGTCATAAACCATGTCTATTTTCTACAATTTCTCTTCTTAAAATCTGATTTTAAACCTAAACCTAACCTTAACCACACGGCTAACCTTATGCTTAACCCTAACCTTAAATTAAGATTACATTATCATTCATTGTTACAATATAGACAATTATATACTTTGTGGCTGTCTAGTGGAAACCATAATGGTGTTATAAATGTGAACATTCAGAAATATAAGAAAGTTAAATGGAACTGGGTGATTTGTTTTGTTAACGATTGACTCCTCGAGAGCTTGGGACTATAAGGTTCTATCTGCATTTTTGTCAAAATGGAGTTTTTGACATAGCCTTGTTCTGTTCAATGTTCTCTACCTACTGTATATAGTACTCTAAATACCACCAATTCATGTTGTTAAGTTCAAAAGAATACAAGATAAAATTGTTGACATCATTCAAACCAATGACGGTTTGGAACTTTAATGAAGCCAATTATCTCAGAATGATCTTTTTGCAGATAGAACCTTATAGTCCCAAGCTCTCGTCCTGTATTTGCTGGTTTCACACACAGGTGGTGGGCACTGCCATGTTGATGCTCTGCATCCTCCCATTGGACGACCAGAAGAATAGTCCTGCCCCCGACGCTCTGATCCCGCCCATCGTTGCCGTGGTGGTCCTGGGGATCGGCATGTCGATGTCGTCCAATTGCGGAGGAGCGATAAATCCCGCCCGTGACTTGGGGCCACGCCTCTTGACACTGACCGCCGGCTGGGGCACTGAAGTGTTCACGTAAGTCTTCTAGCACACACACACATTTTGACCTGAGAAAGCAGGTGTGCAACATGTGAGACAATACATGAATTGGTCAGTGGGTCAGTTAAATGCAGGGGAGAGAAGAGTGAACCATATAAAAGGAGTGGCCTACTCCTGAACTAGAGGTGGATCTGGTTTGTGTGTTTGTGAATGTGTTGGTGCCAAGTGTGCCAAATGTGCCAAGCACAGGAGGCTGCTGAGGGTGGATGGCTCATAATAATGGCTGGAATGGAGTGAATGGAATGGTATCAAACACATGGAAACCATGTGTTTGATGTGTTCGATACCATTCCATTAATTCCATTCCGGCCATTACTATGAGTCGGTCCTCCCCAATTAAGGTGCCACCGGCCGCCTGTGGTGCCAAGTGTGCCCGTAAGACACTTTATGTCTATAGGAACATCTACCAGCAGATACCAATGTGCTAGACAGGTACATGACGGACACACATGGCACAGATACCATATTTCAATTTGGAACTGGGCACGAGCTGTTGGAGTGTAGTTGATTGACTTGCAGACGTGGTAACGAATCCTCCCTCCCTCCTTCTCTTCTCTCTAGGTGTTATAACTACTGGTTCTGGGTTCCCCTGACGGCTCCTCTGCTGGGAGGGATGGTGGGCTCTGGGATGTATCTGGTCTTCATCGCGTGGCACCTGCCCGACCTTCCAACGAACCCCCCCATAGATAGCCCCTCTACCAAACCCACCGCAGAGGTGTGGAAGCAGCCCCCAGCACCAGAGAAGGAAGGGGTGGAGTTGAAAACTGCCGTTTTCTAGATAGGGTAGAGACATTCAGGCCTACTGTTGAAGTGAGAATGTGCACAGTGAGCGGGAATCTTTTCATTTTAATCACTGAATTCCAACTGACTTCGAAGAGACTCCAACCCCCCACTGGGCAAAAACTGGTTGAATCAACGTTGTTTCCATGTCATTTCAACCCCAAAAAATCAAAGGGATGACATTGAATCAACGTGAAAAACTGATTGGATTTGCAAAAGGTCATCAACATAAGGGCATTTATCTTTTTTTCTACCAACTTTTCACCTAAATCCAATGTTGTTGAATTCACATTAGTTGACAACTCAACCAAATGTAAATCAAAACTAGACATTGAACTGACTTCTTTGCCCAGTGGGGAGACATTTTTCTCTGGCTGGCTGTTTCCTATATGAGAAGGGACATGCTAACAGACTGATGGGAGAACATCTGTCCAAGACTCCCCTCCTATCATATTGTTCTATTGAGATGCTGCTGCTGATTGAAGATCATGTGTATATATTAGTAGAGAGCTTCTATGACACACAGCTATGAAAGGAGAAATTGATATTATGATTAGAGCCTTCTGATTGTTTTTTTTGTGGGTTTTATCTTTGACAGGTATTTCCAGCATTAGCAACTGGGTTTGCTGCAGGCAGAAATCCAAGGAAAATGCTCTTTAATTGACACAAGCTGTCTACAATCAATCATTCAATGTCTGAATGTGAGTGAGTGACTGTTATGGGGGGGCTAAGCTAGGTGAGGCGTATCTCTACGAAACGTAATTGCACAAAGCCTATTATTTGGCAGGGAATACTATTTGTACACTGAACAAAATGTTTAATGCAACATGTAAAGTGTTGGTTCCGTGGTTTATGAGCTGAAATAAAAGATCCCAGACATTTTCCATATGCACAAAAAGCGTATTTCTCTCAAATGTTGTGCACAAGTGTTGTGCACAAGCTTTACAACCCAGGACCCCCACATCTGGCTTCTTCACCTGCGGGATTGTCTGAGACCAGCCAACCAGACAGCTGATGAAACTGAGGAGTATTTATGTCTGTTATAAAGCCCTTTTGTGGGGAAAAACGAATTCTGATTGGCTGGGCCTTGCTCCCCAGTGGGTGGGCTAGTCTCCCAAGTGGGTGGACCTATGCCCTCCCAGGCCCACCCATGGCTGTGCCACTGCCCAGTCATGTGAAATCCATAGATTAGGGCCTAATGAATTTATTTCAATTGACTGATTTCCTTATGAACTGTAACTCAGTAAAATCGTTGAAAATGTTGAACATTGCGTTTATAATTTTGTTCATTATAGATCAGTGATTATACACCTCATTTTGCTCAAGCTGATCCTCTCCCAGACTCAATCCCTGATCATCGGAGGTTATAAAAATGGGGGCAATTAGGGGGGAAGCTATGAATCCAACTAGAAAATATAAAAAAACTCTAAATCAGAATATCGCTTGAAATAAGAGTGTGCCAATAATAATGATAAGAAGCTCTTTGCAGATGACAGCAATTCTGGAAAAACCTGCAATTTAGCATTAGACTATAAACGGAAAGACAGGATACACATCCATCTGCAATAAAATAAACACATTACACCCAAGACAGTTTAGATAGGTGGCAGATCGTGGTGGATATAGCGAAATAGTCTCATCCTTGCATAACAAGACATCAATCTCTTCTTAACATATGAGTTTGATAGGCATTTTTATATCATAAAATTGAGAAGGGGAAATGTTGACTATTTTCTGAGCATAAATGGTAAGCCTATTTTCATTCGCTATAGAAATAAAATTCCTACAACTTCTCCAACTCTGTTAATACCGCAGTATTTGGAGAGATACGCTTCGCCATCTCCCAGCCTGCAGCCCGCAGCCACAAAGTGCGCGTAAAAGCTCAGGTACTCGGAATGATATGCTGACACTGTTGAATACATCACTGCCTGTAAATACACTGTATTAGCCAGAACAACGTTAACGTGTTCACCCAGCTCTCCTACAAAATATGAAGAACATATTGGCCTTGCGTGTCAGTGTATTTGTCTGTGGTTCATGGAGATGGTTTCGGTTTTTTAAACCAGACTGCGCCTCTGTTCATTACATGTGTGTTAATGAATGGCACATTTTGAGATTGTCAACTTTTTCGAGAGGGATGTTGGCGCTTGCAAAAGCCATATCCTCAGCATTTACGATTTTACATGAAATGGCTACTTAGTTCGGAAATAGGCTACATTTTTGGTTGTTGATAAAATGCCTATTATTTACCATATAATGTTGATAACAGACAATGAATAAGTTAAATATTTATTTTAATATTGTCCTTAAGATAGGCTAATAATTTGGTTCATTGGGCTAAAGTGTAGGCTGCTGATGAGAATAATTGTCAGTAAACATTTAATTTCACGTCATGGTTGGGAATTTATTTTGCACAAATTGGATAATTATGTTAGATGATCATGGTATGCACGTGTGACAATTAATTAACATGTGGTGTGAGAAGGCGCTATATCGGCCTCTTGAGGTCAGATGATCGAAATGCGAAAAATTAAATTACATTTAAAAAACGCCTGTCCCTAATTATGATTATTTTACTATTATTTTATTATGATGTGAAAATCTTATGGTTGCACTTATGCCAATAACTCCTGAGTAAAATGTGTTCATATTATTTCATAAACTCCTTATATTGCAGCATAAAGCATGAAGTTAATCTGTGGAATAAATATGAATGACCAATTATAAACTTGTGTATACATTTTCTGGAGTTCAGGCCTTTTTTATTAGCACATTTCGGGCATCTGCTTCTGCATGTGTCCATGTGTCTGTGTGTTTGTGCTGCTTGAGATCCTTTTAAAAAATGTCGTAGGTGGTTTAAAAAACAGATTGTTTTTCGTTTAATTTGAACGATTCACCATCCATGGGTTTATGGTGAAAAGATAGGCCTACATTGCTCGAATGCAATACCATTTCGTCTGCTATTTCTGGAGGAGTTCAAATATGATTTTGGGGCTGCAGGTAGCCTAGCGTTTAAGAACGTTCGAATCCCTGAGCCAACTAGGTGATAGATCTGTCAATGTGCTCTTGAGCAAGGCACTTAACCCTAATTAGGAAGGTGTTCTTAATGTTTTGTACACTCAGTGTATAACGCTACCACCAGCCCAAAATGTACCATTGCATTAGGTTTGTTAAAATAGAGCCCACAGGATTCTATCCAAGCTAAAACATGAGCAGGTGACACCTGGAGCTGCAGCATATCAACCAGGGATGTGGTGACATGTGACCTACAGTGGGAGTGTTTACTGTCTCCATCATGACCTACTCACACTGACAATTACATCAATTGTTGCAATCTTCACTCCTCTCTCTCTTCACTCACACAACTCTCGCTTCATTGTTCATGAAAGGTTGTGTTTCCTTCCAACTTGTCTCTCTCCATCTTTCTCTCTCTCCCTTTCCCCCCATCTTTCCCTCTCTCCAGGGCAAGTAACACATTGTATCATTTGACCTCTCTGGCCTTCAAAAGGAGATTTCCCCTCACACATCCATACTGAAAAGTTGACAATTTTGGCATTGCCTGTAGAAAGTGTGAGAAGGACCAGTGTGTGTGTCTGGGTGTGTGAGTGTATGTGGAGCATCCATGTTTTTGTGTAATTTAGATGTTGACGTCGCCCACTAACCACATCAGAGAACGTGCTGGAGCCACGAATTACAGCACTCCGGGGTTCGTGTTGGTCTGCGTTTTATCTATTCATTTTATCATTTTATTTGTTCTCTCTAGCCTTAATCTGTTCAGGTAGAGAGCTGTAGCAGTTCTAAACCGTCTAGTTTTTTGTTCATGTTTGGTAGTGGTAGTTGCACCTGCTTGTGTCAGTGCAGTAGTGTCAGCGTTAAAGTATCAGTGTCTGCACGTTTCAGTCAGTCCTGCTGGAAGTGTGTGCAGCATCAGTGTTGTATTAGCATTGTTTTTAAGCTTGTCTGGGACATTTCAGCGTGGAGTCAGTGCTGCGGTCTTAGTGTGTGCAAGTGAGTGCAGGGTCATTGTTGTGGTCTCAGTAATAAGTATCCCAGGCAGTGTGTATTGGTGTGTGAGAGAGAGATGGAGAAGGCTCGAGGCTGGTTGAGTTCTAACATGAAGCCCCTCTTCAGAGAATGTCTAGCAGAGTGTATGGGAGTCTACGTCATGATCGTGAGTATACCCTCCGCTATATGCAACCTGACCGTAACCATCGACCGTAACCATTTTTGTTTATTTTTCATGCTATGGTGCTGGGATGTTGTGTTGTG
Source organism: Coregonus clupeaformis (assembly GCF_020615455.1). Lineage (NCBI taxonomy): Eukaryota > Metazoa > Chordata > Actinopteri > Salmoniformes > Salmonidae > Coregonus > Coregonus clupeaformis. The sequence goes on from NC_059219.1 coordinate 6,356,287, forward strand.
TCTGTCCAGTTGTTTGGCGTAGGCTCCATGGCCCAAAACATCACCAGTAGGAACATGAAGGGGGAATATCTGTCCACTAATTTTGCCTTCGCCTTATGGGGATCTATTCTCTTACAACTAGATGTGAAAGAATACATTAATGATTAAACATAATAGGTTTGTGCTATACTGATATAGATTGTTTAACATAACAAGTTGTGATTAATGTGAGGAACCGTTAGGGGGTAGGCTGAGATAGGCTTGTGACTCACACACACACACACTGCCTCTTTGTTAAACTGCTCAAGGACATGTGTACTGCTACAATGAAAAAGAACAAACTATGTCTGAGGTTGCTGACTCGATACAAGTTGTAAAGATAACAACTAATGCCCGACAACAGTGAAGCGCCAAGGGGCTGGGACCAGCCTGAGCGCCAACGATAGCTCAGTTCTCTGTCTGCCCTGCGTGGTTTTTCAGTGGGCCCGTATATACGAACATCATATTTACCATTCAAGTGTTTGCATTAATTAAAATACTAGTCTATTTTAGAAGACGTGTATTGACCTCTTTTTGTTCCTATACCAGATTTGAATTGACGCAATTTGACAGCCTTCGCCACCACCTTCGGCATGTACATCACACGAGGAGTATCGGGTAAGGACTGAAACCGAGTCTGTCTGAAATCATGTTTAAATAACAGTGCAGCTTTAATTGTTTCATAGATTCTAAAGTGTTTTTCCGCTACAAAATCAAACCCATTTCGTAGATTGTTGAACAAAATGTATAATGTATTTTATAAAGCCCTTTTTACATTGGCAATCGTCACAGAGTGACACCATTGTGGATATGTTGGCTGGTGGTGTTGTATGTGATAGTGATGTGTGTGTGTCCTCTCTCTGCTAGGGGCCCAGTTAAATCCCGCGGTGTCCTTCAGCATGTGTGTGTTGGGCAGACACCACTGGAGGAAGTTTCCCTTCTACACTGTGTTCCAGCTGATAGGCTCGTTCATGGGGGCTGTCACCATCTACACTCTCTACTATGGTAAGGAACTGTTACATTTATACGCATATCATTATGAGTATGCTCTTTACAGTAATGAGTTAAATTGATATGCTACTTACACCTATAAAACAATGTATTCTATACCCTTCATTATAAGGTTTTGTTTTACGAGGAGCTAACCTTTTTGTCTACGTACACACATTGATTCACTCACAGACGTGCACACAGATGCAAACACACGCTCACACACACTCACACGCACACAATCATACCACTCCCTTTTACCATGCAGAAGTGACATTTGTTGTGGAGACAGACAGAGAGGCAAACAGAAACAGACACAAAGATCTCTTTGTATGGAGGAATAATCAGTCATGTTGAATAAAAAAGATAAAACGTCTGCAATAACAGCACTGATGTTACAGTGAAGCAGGTTTCTAAACATACAGTAGATATTCTGTTTTAGTATCATCTGTCTCCCTCTCTCTCCCCCCCTCTCTTGCTCTCTCTCTCTCTCTCCTCCTCTCTCTCTCCCTCTGCACCACCCACCGCTGCAACTGGAGTCCAATGGGCTCTGTCTGGAGAACAAGATGGCGCCCGGTCTGGAGGCAATGGAACTGGGCCTGAAGTCATTCCCCAAGGACATACGATCTCAATCTCTAGCTGTTATTCAGCTGGACATAGAGAAGGCTGCCCATCTGGAGGAGAAAGTCAGCCATCTGTAACCATGACTTCCCTTCCCCTTCTTCTCTGTCCTTGTCATGAGCCCTCTCACTCCACCGGGTTACCACCTTAATTTGTTTCCACTATCTTCCACTCTGCTCACCTCCCTCTCTCTACTCAGCCTAACTAGCTCCACCTGTCCCTGCTCTGCTCGGCTCTAATTACTCTGCCAGCTGCGCTGCATTACCCACTAACCTCTCCCAGTATTTAAGGCCCTGTCTTTCAGCTCTCCGGTGTCAGATCGTCTGCAAAGCTCACACCCGGAACCTGTTTGCTCGCGCTTCTGGCTCACCCTGGTTTTGTGACCCCGGACCTGCCTGTTTTTTGGATACTCTTCTGCCTCAGGAGATCCAGACCTGCTTCTGCCATTACGACTCCTGACTACTCTTCAATCCCGGTAACTCTGACCAGCCTTCTGCCTTGCTACTACGTATTTTGGATTTCCCTTGAACTGTACTGCTGCCTGGTTTCATTCCGCCCTGTTGTGTCTGTGTCTCCCCCCAGGACTTCTGGACCACCCACCACCGGCTTCATAGGGACGCATCGCTGCCACTGGGGGCACAGACCCAGCGCATTGGACGGGATCCCTGTTACCCCTGGAGCCTTCATTCACTCCCTACTTCCCTTTTTCCTTAAGTTTAATAAACTTTCTGGTGTGACGCAATTGTGGTCCTCTGGTCGTCTGTCTGAATCGTGACAGTACGATCTGACCATTATGGACTCAGCGCACACTTTCCCGACATGGAAACCGATGAGCATGAGCAGCAGTTCCAGCAGCAGCAACAACAACTCGCCATGATCATTCAACTCCTCACCAACCTTACCCCAGCCAGTCTGCCCACCAGCCCAGCCCCCGAGTTACCTGCCCCGGTCATTGCAGCCGCTGCTCCGGAACCCAAGATTGGAAACCCCGAGCGGTTCAACGGCGATTCAACCCAGGTCCGGCCATTCCTGACTAGCTGCCGACTTCAGTTCTCCTTGCAGCCAAGGACCTTCGCCACGGAGGGGCTAAAGTTGGGTATGCCATCACTCACCTGACGGGCCGAGCTCGACTCTGGGGAACAGCAGAGTTCGAACGTCAAACCCCCGCATGTGCAACCTTCGACCTGTTTGCTGAGGAGATGCTGAAGGTGTTTAACCTGGATTCACCCACCGCAGAGGCGTCTCGTGAACTGTTCAGTATTCGACAAGGCAGACGTACAGTCGCAGACCATTCCATCGACTTCCGAACCCTGGCTAGACGAAGTTCTTGGAACACACCATCGTTGGTGGACGCGTTCTTCCATAGTTTGGCTGACTATATCAAGGACGAGTTGGTCTCCCATGAACTGCCTTCCACTCTTGATGAAGCCATCGCACTGACTGTCAGGATCGACAGAAGGATACAGACCCGTCGTCGTGAGAGGGGGCGCCAAGGTCCACCTACTACCGGCATTCGGAGAGATCCGACTGGGCTCCTGTCATCTACTGCCACTCACCCAGGTCAGCTTGATCAGTCTGAGCCTATGGAGATTGGGCGAGCCTCCCTCACTCCTGCAGAGCGCCAGCGCCGCTTCACCTCAAACCTCTGCCTCTATTGTGGAGGTGATGGACATCGTGTGGTAACCTGCCCTTTAAAGGGCCGAAGCTCACCGGGCGTAGGGGAGTCCGGTTGAGTTCAATGACCATCCAGTCCTCCGACCGCAAACCCCTGCTGCAAGTTCACCTCCGCCTCTCTGACTCAACTCACACCCTGGCTGCTCTGGTGGATTCTGGCGCCGAAGCCAACATAATGGACATCAAGCTGGCACGCCAACTGGGACTGGAGAACCTCCGTTTGACACCTCCTATTCCTGCCCGGGCACTGGACGGACACTTACTCGGATCGGTCACTCATGTCACGGCCCCGGTCTCGATGGGCCTGTCCGGAAACCATCAAGAAACTATCCAGTTTCACCTGCTCCCCTCTCCAGGCCAACCCCTCATCCTGGGTTACCCATGGCTCCGCCGGCACAACCCTCAGCTCGACTGGGTGACCGGGGTGATCAGGGGAGTGGGGAGAGGACTGCCACCGAACCTGCCTGCTTGCTGCCGCACTACCCCCTCGGCCAGTACCTACTAACTCCGCTCCTGACCTCTCCAATGTCCCAGAATGCTACCACGGTCTCAGAGAGGTGTTTAACAAAGCAAGAGCCACATCTCTGCCCCCTCACCGACCGTACGACTGTGCCATCGACCTCCTCCCTGGAACAGCTCCTCCAAGGGGTCGTCTTTATTCGTTGTCTGCTCCTGAAAGAAAGTCCATGGAGGACTACATCAATGGCTCTCTGTCCGCAGGATTAATCCGTTCATCTTCATCTCCTGCTGGTGCTGGCTTCTTCTTTGTGGGGAAGAAGGACGGATCTCTTCGCCCCTGCATCGACTACAGGGGACTCAACGACATCACAGTGAAAAACCGTTACCCTCTGCCTCTGCTCACCTCTGCTTTTGAGTTGCTCCAGGGAGCCACTGTTTTTACCAAGTTGGATCTCAGAAACGCTTACCACCTAGTGCGGATCCGGGAGGGAGATGAATGGAAAACCGCATTCAATACACCAACAGGCCACTACGAGTATCTGGTTATGCCTTTTGGCCTCACCAATGCTCCTGCTGTGTTCCAGGCTCTAGTGAATGATGTACTGCGGGACATGTTAAACAAGTTTGTCTTCGTTTACCTGGATGACATCTTAATTTACTCCAGAAACCTGTCTGAACACACCCGCCATGTCCAGCAAGTCCTTCATCGTCTTCTGGAGAATTCCCTCTACGCCAAGGCAGAGAAATGTGAGTTTCACGTCAAGACAGTGGCCTTCCTGGGGTACATAGTGGCAGAAGGAAGTATCCAAATGGATCCTGCCAAAGTATCAGCAGTCACTTCATGGCCAGTTCCGGAGAACAGAAAGAAGCTGCAACAGTTTCTGGGGTTTGCTAACTTCTATAGGAAGTTTATCCGGAACTACAGTACCGTTGCTGCCCCTCTCACTGCTCTAACCAGCACCAAGCAACCCTTCACCTGGACCCCAGCAGCCGACAAAGCCTTCAGTACCCTCAAGGTGAGGTTCACCTCCGCTCCCATCCTCCAGATGCCTGATGTGGACCGGCAATTCATTGTGGAGGTGGACGCCTCGGATGTGGGAGTTGGTGCTGTGATTTCTCAGTGGGCTGCGGAGGATAGGAAGCTCCATCCCTGTGCCTTTTTCTCACGTCGGTTGTCCCCCTCTGAGTGCAATTACGACATAGGGAACCGTGAGCTGCTGGCTGTGAAGCTTGCCTTGGAGGAGTGGCGTCACTGGCTGGAGGGGTCCACCATTCCATTTCTCGTTTGGACCGATCATAAGAACTTGGAGTACATCCGCACGGCCAAAGCGGTTGAACTCCAGGCAGTCCCGCTGGGCCCTGTTCTTCACCAGGTTTAATTTCACTCTGTCATACCGGCCTGGATCACGCAACACCAAGCCAGACGCCCTCTCCCGTCAATTCCAGAAGGATGACACCCTCCAAGGACCCTGTGTCGATTCTGCCAAGTCCCTGCATCGTTGCAGCTCTGACCTGGGCTGTTGAGGAACAGGTGCTGGAGGCTCTCCGTAACCAGCCAGGTCCCAGCACTTGCCCAGCTGACCGCCTTTTTGTCCCCCGAAGACCTGAGGTCCCAGGTCATTCAGTGGGGACATGACTCCCGCCTAGCTTGTCACCCTGGCTCCACCCGCACTTACAACCTGCTCGCCCAGAGGTTCTGGTGGCCCTCTCTGAGGAAGGATGTACGGGAATTCGTCCAAGCCTGCCCCATCTGCAACCAACACAAGTCGTCCTGCCAGCCCCCAGCCGGATTGCTGCAGCCCCTGCCTGTGCCCAGACGTCCCTGGTCTCACATCGCCCTTGACTTTGTCACGGGGCTGCCCCCCTTCAAGTGGCATGACCGTCATTCTCACCATCGTTGACCGTTTCAGCAAGATGGCACACTTCATTCCCCTCCCCAAGCTCCCAACCGCCAAGGAGACCGCCCAGGTGGTCCTGGAACACGTCTTCCGGATCCACGGACTGCCAAGGGATGTTGTTTCTGACCGTGGTCCACAATTCTCCTCCGCTTTTTGGAAGGAGTTCTGTCACCTGCTGGGAGCCACAGTCAGTCTGACTTCCGGATTCCATCCCCAATCCAATGGGCAGTCAGAGCGGGCTAATCAGGAGCTCGAGAAGGCACTGCGATGCATGACTTCACGCAACCCCCACTCCTGGTCGCAGCAATTGACATGGGTGGAGTACGCACACAATTCTCTGACCTGCTCTGCCATCGGTATGTCCCCTTTCCAATGTGTTTATGGATACCAGCCTCCTCTATTTGCCAGCCAGGAGGAGGAGGTTACTTGCCCATCTGCACTTGCTTTTGCCCGTCGATGTCGCCGCACCTGGTCACAAGCCCGAGCCACACTCCTCAGGTCCGTTGCCAGCTACACTACCGGGGCCAACCGTCGGAGAATTCCTGCTCCCACCTACCATGTTGGTCAAAGGGTGTGGTTGTCATCGAAGAACCTGCCACTCAGGGTGGAGTCGCAGAAGCTGGCACCTCGGTTCATTGGCCCATTCCCTATCATAAGAGTGATTAGCCCAACTGCTGTCCGGCTCCAACTGCCTAATTCCCTGAGGGTGCACCCCACTTTCCATGTGTCTAAGATTAAGCCCGTCCATGAGAGTCCGCTGGTCCCTGCTGCGCCTGGTCCTCCTCCTCCACGGCTCGTCGATGGTGGTCTGGTTTACACCGTCCGCCGCCTGCTTCGGTCCAGACGGAGGGGTAGGGGTCTCCAGTACCTCATTGACTGGGAGGGCTATGGACCTGAGGAAAGGACCTGGGTGCCAGCTAGTCGGATTGTGGATAGGACTCTCATCACCGCTTTCCACCAACGGCATCCTGATCAACCTGCAATCCGTAGGGGCCGCCCCAGAGGGGTCCCTAACCGTCCGGCCCGCTCGGCTTCCTGTCCTGTGCCTGATCCTGTCTCGGGACCTGTCCCATCTCCCGACCACGGCCCTCCGGCTTCCTCCGAGGATGAGGACGTTCACTCGGACCGTTCGGAGGAGTTCTAGCCCTCCTCCGGCTCCCTCCTCCCGCCCGGCGTGGTGTTGCTCTTGGGACTTCTGGGGCCGTCCCTTGGGGGGTTCTGTCATGAGCCCTCTCACTCCACCGGGTTACCACCTTAATTTGTTTCCACTATCTTCCACTCTGCTCACCTCCCTCTCTCTACTCAGCCTAACTAGCTCCACCTGTCCCTGCTCTGCTCGGCTCTAATTACTCTGCCAGCTGCGCTGCATTACCCACTAACCTCTCCCAGTATTTAAGGCCCTGTCTTTCAGCTCTCCGGTGTCAGATCGTCTGCAAAGCTCACACCCCGGAACCTGTTTGCTCGCGCTTCTGGCTCACCCTGGTTTTGTGACCCCCGGACCTGCCTGTTTTTTGGATACTCTTCTGCCTCAGGAGATCCAGACCTGCTTCTGCCATTACGACTCCTGACTACTCTTCAATCCCGGTAACTCTGACCAGCCTTCTGCCTTGCTACTACGTATTTTGGATTTCCCTTGAACTGTACTGCTGCCTGGTTTCATTCCGCCCTGTTGTGTCTGTGTCTCCCCCAGGACTTCTGGACCACCCACCACCGGCTTCATAGGACGCATCGCTGCCACTGGGGGGCACAGACCCAGCGCATTGGACGGGATCCCTGTTACCCCTGGAGCCTTCATTCACTCCCTACTTCCCTTTTTCCTTAAGTTTAATAAACTTTCTGGTGTGACGCAATTGTGGTCCTCTGGTCGTCTGTCTGAATCGTGACAGTCCTCCTCTGTTCTCTCTCTCTCTCTCTCTCTCTCTCTCTCTCTCTCTCTCTCTCTCTCTCTCTCTCTCTCTCTCTCTCTCTCTCTCTGTCTGTCTGTCCTCTCTTTCTCCTAAACTTGTACTGATTTGTAATTTGATGATGAAGGAAGGTGTGTGTGTTTGAGGAATATGGTTATATGAGAGTGCTTATTTATACAGTTTTGGCCATTGTAGTCATAGTGTATGTGTTGAGATTGTTTTGGGCTGTGTTTTGTGAGTTCAGAATAAATTCAACATAAAATATTTGATTTGAAGCTCTGAATATCAAAAGCAAAAACAAAAAAAGAAAACACTGCGCAACGCGGCGTCTTGGTGCTGATGTTGCGCCCCCAAAATATAGGCGGTTGCTGTTGCCGACCAGCGACAGAAGGGGGCGCTATGAGATACACAATACAAAGCACATGGCTGAAAGGCTGCTGTTCAAGAATAACCTTTACATTCAATATTGAGGCGGGAGGTTGAGGGAAATTATGTTGACAAAAAAGGAACACTAAAAAGTTCCCCAAACTGTAATAACTAGGTGTCGACATTGTTTAATAATTTAAATAAGATTACAAAGGGGATCGTCTATTTCAATTATAGAAATTGCTTGAATATGCGTAAGAGGGTGGTCGAAGTAAACATCGCCCCTCCTTCCCCTCTCTCCCTGGCTGGAAAGAAAAAAAGCCCTTTCACCACGCCAGCATGCTTGTGTAGCAGCACCGCGCATCCCCAGTGCCTGCCTGTATGTATCCTCTACTGTACCTCCGTGGCCTTACAAACAAGGGCAGACGTGTCCTCAACACGCCCCAAACAGCAGCATGAACCCAGCGAGAGAGATTACTTGGATGTCGCTGTCAAAAATGTGCTCATAGCGTGGACTTGAAAAGGTAGGTTCCATAGCCAGCTGGTCGATAAATGTAGGCTAGCCAGCTAACGTTAAACAATTTCATGTCATGTTCTTTGTTTATTTCGCAGATATTTTGATTGAGCTAATTTAGCTATCCACTAATAATGCATTATAATTGTACGCCTGCACGTCAAATGTTCTTGCTACATCTGTGTATAAACGTTTACCTGTATAGGCCTTACTGTTGTTCGATAACGTGTGAATATATATGGGTAACTTTGTTGAGTTCTTGTGCTTTACACTGACTGTGCAAGTATCAATCTCTTCCTGAATAAATTTAGCAAATGCTAGGCTATAAGGGCTATAGTAACTAGCTAGCCTACATCTGATTTATTAACCCCCTTGACTATTTTTTGCTATTGATACTGTTAACTACTTGAACTGTAATAACTATGTTATTACATGCTAATAATATCACGTTATGTATCTAATATGGTTATTTAGGCAGTGTTTTTTTTTTAATATATTGGGTCAGTAGGTGATTCATGGTAAAGCAAACCTCACTGCCTGCCTCATTCCAGCCCTGCCTGCCTCATTCCGGCCCTGCCTGCCTCATTCCGGCCCTACCTGCCCGGGTAGTCAGTAGAAAAGGGAGGGTGGGAAAGCGTGAGGGAGGGCAGGTAGTTTCTTTTCATTTGCATATTATGTATTCAATTGTTGCTTTCTCTGGCACTCAGCCCAAACCATTCTCTTGTCCTGTTCTGATCATTAAATATACAGAGAGAGAAAAAGGAGGAAGGTTGTGAGTGGAGAGAAGAAAGCAGATAGAGACAGGGGATTGGTGAAAGAGAGGTAGGTATGGAGAGAATAGGTGAGATGAACGGAGAGGCATAAAAGATGGGGGGAGAGAGGAACATAATGTACAGAGAGAGAGAGAGAGAGAGTAGAGAGTGATGGAGAGAGAGATGGAGGCTGGTGTATGTATCTGAAAGCTGATCTGTCCCACTCAGAGAGCAGTTATTTCTGTGGACTATTGATTTAGGCCCCACCACCATCTCCCTCAGTCTACCCGTGGTCCTCTGTAGCTCAATTGGTAGAGCATGGCGCTTGTAACGCCACGGTAGTGGGTTCAATCCCCGGGACCACCCATATGTAAAAATGAATGCACACATGACTGTAAGTCGCTTTGGATAAAAGCGTCTGCTAAATGGCATATTATTATTACCAGCTCTGAACCCTAGACGTTGCCTGTAGGTACAGATCTAGGATCAGTTTACCCTCCCCTAATCCTAACTCCAACCATAGGGGTCAAAACGCAACAAACATTTTGTCCACCCTTTGTTTTCCTATCAGTTCACATGAAGGAAAAGAGACGAGAAGACCACTTAACAGTATTGAAGCTTTGACACAAAACAGTTCCAAACATGTCTCTATGCCAGTGGTGTAACACCAACCACTGTATATAAAGACGTACCTGACCTATCAGCCAGAGCGCCAGACAGACGTCTACTGCTAATGCTAATTGTCTCAGTACCTCATTACAGCAGATTTACATTTTTACATTTTTAGTCATTTAGCAGACGCTCTTATCCAGAGCGACTTACAGTTAGTGAGTGCATACATGTTTGTTTTTTTCATACTGGCCCCCCGTGGGAAGCGAACCCACAACCGTGGCGTTGCAAGCGCCATGCTCTACAAACTGAGCTACACGGGGCAGGTTCTCTCTTTCTCTTTCTCTTTCTCAGTGTGTGTGAGTTGTGCATACGTCAGTGCGTATGCGTGTGTGTGTGTGTGTGTGTGTGTGTGTGTGTGTGTGTGTGTGTGGCTCAGTGAATTATGAGTCCTGTCTCACTATAGTCCTGGAGTCTGATGTCAGGGGATAGTGACCTCACACTGTCTGGCTGACTGGCCGACTGATTGGCTGGCTGGCTGGCTGACTGGCTGACTGGCTGGCTGGCCAGCCGACTGGCTGGCTGGCTGGCTGGCTGACTGGCTGGCTGGCTGGCTGGCTGGCTGGTTGGCTGACTGGCTGGCTGGCTGTCTGGTTGACTGGCTGTCTGATTGACTGACTGGCTGGCGGGCTGACTGGCTGTCTGACTGACTGGCTGGCTGGCTGTCTGGCTGACTGGCTGGCTGACTGGCTGTCTGGTTGACTGGCTGTCGGATTGACTGACTCGCTGGCGGGCTGACTGGCTGACTGGCAGACTGGCTGGCTGGCTGGCTCTGGCTCTCCCTAATGCTTTACCTTACTGTCACTTCTTTACCCTTCATCAGAATTTAGCTCATTACTTAGACAACTTAGTCATCTATTGATCAAAACGCAACCTCACAAGCAACATCCTGTCACGATCGTCGAAGGAGGAGGACCAAGGCGCAGCGTGGAATGCAAACATATTTTATTAATTAACTGATTACACGAACAAAACGATAACGTGACGTCCTCGGTCTAACACAAACCAACACGGAACAAGATCCCACAAACACTGTGGGAAAACTGGCTGCTTAAGTATGGCTCCCAATCAGAGACAACAAGCAACAGCTGATACCCGTTGCCTCTGATTGAGAACCACACTCACCAACTACTTCTCAGATAGAGTTCAATGTGTCAAATCGGAGGGCCTGTTGTCTGGACCTATGGCAGTCTCTATGGGGGTGCCACAGGGTTCAATTCTTGGGCCAACTCTTTTCTCTGTGTATATCAATGACGTCGCTCTTGCTGCTGGTGACTCTCAGATCCACCTCTACGCAGACGACACCATTTTGTATACATCTGGCCCTTCATTGGACACTGTGTTAACAAACCTCCAAACGAGCTTCAATTCCATACAACACTCCTTCAGTAGCCTCCAACTGCTCTTAAACACTAGTAAAACTAAATGCATGCTCTTCAACCGAACGCTGCTTGCACCCGCCCACCCGACTAGAATCACTACTCTAAACGGGTCTGACCTAGAGTATGCGGACAACTACAAATATCTAGGTGTCTGGTTAGACTGTAAACTCTCCTTCCAGACTCACATTAAGAATCTCCAATCCAAAGTTAAATCTAGAATCGGTTTCCTATTTCGCAACAAAGCCTCCTTCACTCATGCTGCCAAACATGCCCTCGTAAAACTGACTATCCTACCGATCCTTGACTTGGCGATGTCATTTACAAAATAGCCTCCAACACTCTACTCAGCAAATTGGATGTTGTCTATCACAGTGCCATCCGTTTTGTCTCCAAAGCCCCATATAATACCCACCACTGTGACCTGTACGCTCTTGTTGGCTGGTCCTCACTACATATTCGTCGCCAAACCCACTGGCTCCAGGCCATCTATAAATCACTGCTAGGCAAATCCCCGCCTTATCTTAGCTCATTGGTCACCATAGCAACACCCACCCGTAGTCTGCGCTCCAGCGGGGTATATCTCACTGGTCATCCCCAAAGCCAACACCTCCTTTGGCCGCAATTCCTTCCAGTTCTCTGCTGCCAATGACTGGAACAAATTGCAAAAATCTCTGAAGCTGGAGACTCTTATCTCCCCTCACTAACTTTAAGCATCAGTTGTCAGAGCACCTTACCGATCACTGCACCTGTACACAGCCCATCTGAAATTAGCCCGCCCAACTACCTCATCCCTATATTGTTATTTATTTTGCTCATTTGTACCCCAGTATCTCTATTTGCACATCATCTCTTGCACATCATTCCAGTGTTAATACTAAATTGTAATTATTTTGCACTATAGCCTATTTTATTGCCTTACCTCCATAACTTGCTAAATTTGCACACTGTATATTATATGTATTTCTGTTATATTTTTGACTTTGTTTTGTTTTACCCCATATGTAACTCTGTGTTGTTGTTTTTTATCGCACTGCTTTGCTTTATCTTGGCCAGGTTGCAGTTGTAAATGAGAACTTGTTCTCAACTGGTTTACCTGGTTAAATAAAGGTGAAATAAAATTAAAAAAAACACTGGCCAACATAGAAACACAATACTAGAATGAGAACATAGAACAAAACACATAGACTCTACACACCCTGGCTCAACATATTAGAGTCCCCAGAGCCAGGGTGTGACACATCCTTTTTACCTTGAGCCTTAGACTTACTACTGTAGCTACCGTTTCAATATTCTGTCGAATTTGTATTCTGGTGTATCGTACCATTTAGTTCAGTAAACTGATAGTTAGAGAGGAAAGGTCACTTGGGGTTAGTTCAGTTTGTTAGTTTCAGATTCACATACATCTTGTTGATGCAGATCAGTTGACATACATCTTGTTGATGCAGATCAGTTGACATGATTAAAGATCCCCTTTTCTAAACATATCCCATGTGACTCTACTCTCTATCAGTATGAGTGTTTCTCTGGTTTGGAGTAGAGATCGGTTCCTCTCTCAGTTTCTCTCAAGGCCTAACCCTAACCTTCACACCTGCAGCTCAGCAGTCACATTTACATGATAGTCATTTATCATGTTCTTATTCAGAGCCACTTAGGCCAATATAATAAAGTGTCCTTGATAAATAGTGTCCTTGAGGAATACTGTGCTTGAGAAATAGTGTCCTTGAGGAATACTGTGCCTGAGAAATAGTGTCCTTGAGAAATAGTGTCCTTGAGGAATACTGTGCCTGATAAATAGTGTCCTTGAGAAATAGTGTCCTTGAGGAATACTGTGCTTGAGAAATAGTGTCCTTGAGGAATACTGTGTTTGAGAAATAGTGTCCTTGAGAAATAGTGTCCTTGAGGAATACTGTGCTTGAGAAATAGTGTCCTTGAGAAATAGTTTCCTTGAGGATGTCATGAATCCCGCTTCCTGAGTCGGTTTCTGCCGGAGTTGCCTGTTTTCTGTCCTGGAGTTTTTTTTCCTGAGTTTCCTGAACGCACCCTGTCTGGTTGCCGGGCGACGAAGCAAGGCGGGAGATCTCTCCATTACCCGCACCTGCATCTCATCAGCTATCTGCACACCTGGTTCTGATCATCACCTCTCCACTTCTTAAGCTCTGACCTGACATCCATTCCCTGCCGGATCGTTAGCCATGTCACGTTCGCTTATAGACGGGACGGACCAAGGCGCAGCGTGATATGCATACATGTTTATTTATATGAATAAACAACCGACAAAACAACAAATGAAAGGAAACGTGAAGTCCAAGGTAGACCAACAACATACCTCACACAGAACAAGATCCCACAACCCACTAGTGCCAATAGGCTGCCTAAGTATGATCCCCAATCAGAGACAACGAGCTACAGCTGCCTCTGATTGGGAACCACACCGGCCAACATAGATCTACACATAATAGAACACCAACATAGAAATATACAACATAGAACATACACACCCTGACTCAACATATACGAGTACCCTGAGTCAGGGCGTGACAGTACCCCAAAGGTGCGGACTCCGACCGCGCCACATAAACATAACAGGGTAGGGGCCGGGTGGGCATTCCGCCTCGGAGGCGGATCCGGCTCCGGGCGTGACTACCACCTATTCTCTGCCTCCCTGTTGCGCCCCTGGTCTGGTCTGGACCTCGGCGCGCTGCTTCCCCTCTCCTTCCTCCCACTATACTCCAAGCCCTGTCTGGACCCTGGTGTGGGAGACCCCGAACCTGGAGAGGGGTTGACGTCTGGGTCTGGACTGGAGCCGCTGACTGGAGCTGAACCCGACGACGGTGGAGCGAACTGCTCTGGCTCCGGAGTAGAGCCGCTGACCGGAGCTGGATCAGGCACCGGTGGAGCGGACTGCTCTGGCTCCGGAGTGGAGCCGCTGACCGGAGCTGGACTAGACCCCGGTGGAGCGGACTGCTCTGGCTCGGAGTGGATCCGCTGACCGGAGCTGGACTGGACCCCGGTGGAGCGGATTGCTCTGGGCTCCGGAGTGGAGCAGCTGACCGGAGCTGAACTGGGCACCGGTGGAGCAGACTGCTCTGGCTCCGGAGTGGATGCGCTGACCGGAGCTGGACTGGACCCCGGTGGAGCGGATTACTCTGGCTCCGGAGTGGATCCACTGACCGGAGCTGGACTGGACCCCGGTGGAGCGGATTGCTCTGGCTCCGGAGTGGATCCGCTGACTGGAGCTGGACTGGACCCCGGTAGGCGGATTGCTCTGGCTCCGGAGTGGAGCAGCTGACCGGCACCGGTGGAACAGGCACGGGCCGGACTGGACACACGCACCACTGGTCTGGTGCGAGGAGCAGGCATGGGCCGGACCGGACTGGCGACGCGCACCACTGGCTTGGTGCGAGGAGCAGGAACAGGCCGGGCCGGACTGGCGACGCGCACCACTGGCTTGATGCGAGGAGCAGGAACGGGCCGGGCTGGCGACGCGCACCACTGGCTTGGTGCGAGGAGCAGGAACAGGCCGGGCCGGACTGGCGACGCGCACCACTGGCTTGATGCGAGGAGCAGGAACGGGCCGGGCTGGCGACGTGCACCACTGGCTTGGTACGAGGAGCAGGAACAGGCCGGGCCGGACTAGCAACGCGCACCACTGGCTTGGTGCGAGGGGCAGGAACAGGCCGGACCGGGCTGGCGACGCGCACCACTGGCTTGATGCGAGGAGCAGGAACGGGCCGGGCCGGACTGGCGACGCGCACCACTGGCTTGGTGCGAGGGGCAGGAACAGGCCGGGCCGGGCTGGCGACGCGCACCACTGGCTTGGTGCGAGGGGCAGGAACAGGCCGGGCCGGGCTGGCGACGCGCACCACTGGCTTGGTGCGAGGGACAGGAACAGGCCGGACCGGGCTGGCGACGCGCACCACTGGCTTGGTGCGAGGGGCAGGAACAGGCCGGGCCGGGCTGGCGACGCGCACCACTGGCTTGGTGCGAGGGACAGGAACAGGCCGGACCGGGCTGGCGACGCGCACCACTGGCTTGGTGCGAGGAGCGGGAACAGGCCGGGCCGGACTGGCGACGCGCACCACTGGCTTGGTGCGAGGGTCGGGAACAGGCCGGGCCGGGCTGGCGACGCGCACCACTGGCTTGGTGCGAGGGGCAGGAACAGGCCGGACCGGGCTGGCGACGCGCACCACTGGCTTGGTGCGAGGGACAGGAACAGGCCGGGCCGGGCTGCAAAGGCAGACTGGAGCGGAGAGCTGGCACAACCCATCCTGGCTGGCTGCCCACTTTCGCACTACACGTGCGGGGCGCTGGCACAGGACGCACTGGGCTGTGCACGCGCACTGGCGATACAGCTCGTAGAACTCGCGCAGGATATGCGCGACCGAGGAGGCGTACTGGAGACCAGGAGCGTTGAGACGGCACACCCCGTCCTGGCTGGATGCCCATCTTCGCACGGCACGTGCGTGGTGCAAGCACAGGACGTACAGGACTGTGCCGGCGCACTGGCGACACAGTACGTAGCTCCGCATAACATGGAGCTTGCCCAGTCATACGCCTTCTCGCGTGAGTACAGGGAGTTGGCTCTGCTCTAACCCTAGGCTCTGCCAACCACCCTCTTAGCCCCCCCAACATTTTTTATTGGGGCTGTCTCTCGTGCTTCTTCCTCAACCGGCTTCCTCTATGCTGCCGTTGCTCCTCTCCTGCCTGGGCATCTACCTTTTCCCATGGCCCTTTCCCCGCAAATATCTCCTCCCATGACCACCATTTGCCCACCTGTGACATGGCAATTCGCTCTTCCTGGGCACGCTGCTTGGTCATCGTTAGGTGGGATCTTCTGTCACGTTCGCTTATAGCAGCGTGATATGCATACATGTTTATTTCTATGAATAAACAACCAACAAAACAACAAATGAAAGGAAACGTGAAGTCCAAGGTAGACCAACAACATACCTCACACGGAACAAGATCCCACAACCCACTAGTGCCAATAGGCTGCCTAAGTATGGTCCCCAATCAGAGACAACGAGCGACAGCTGCCTCTGATTGGGAACCACACCGGCCAACATAGATCTACACATAATAGAACACCAACATAGAAATATACAACATAGAACATACACACCCTGACTCAACATATACGAGTCCCCTGAGTCAGGGCATGACAAGCCATGAACATTACTCTCCCGGAACATTCACTCCACCGCTGCCTGGTCGTCTTTTGCTTCAGAGACATCATTGGATCTGCCCATTCACTCCCACCAACTCACCTCCACTGCCAGCTCCGTCACCTGGATTCTCCTGCTTCCACATTTAAGTCTTTAAATAAATACTCACCTTCATTCAACTCACCTTGTCCTGGTCTGCTTCTGGGTTCTGCTTTAGAGAATCGTGACAGAGGAATAGTGTCCTTGAGGAATAGTATCCTTGAAAAATAGTGTCCTTGAGGAATAGTGTCCTTGCGTTTCAAAATCGACAAAGTATTCCTTTTGAAACACAAGGATGCTCTCTTTGCATGCACATCACAGTCAGTGTATTCAGATATGGGGTCTGAACAACAGACTTCACATTGACTGGGTCAAAATCCTGGGATATCATTCAGGTCCCTCACTAAGTGTATTAGCTCATGTCTGACCCTGAATACCCTGTATGTTGACATTGTGTTTCTTTGTGTTTTCTCCTCTCCCGCTCCTCTGCACTCTCCCTCTCCCCTTCTTTCCTTCCTCTCCCTCCTCTTCCTCTTCTCCCCCTCCTCCTCCTCTCCCTCCCCCTCCTCCTCTTCCTCTTCTCCTCTCCCTCTCTCCCCCTCCACTCCTCCTGTAGACAGTCCCATGGGCCATAGTGGAGGGTCATCAACAGAGTGGAAATGTTCAAAGAGAGGCCTCCTCCAGGTCAGTGGCCTTTTCCAACCCTCTAATCCCACCCTGCTCTGCTGTAGTAGATGTGCCGTGTTAGCCCACCAAGCTAAAGATAAGGCTACGTGTCTTCATGTGTCAGACAAGGACACTCAGCTAGAGTAGTTCACCAAACCACCTCAGCTACACTTCACCCTCCTTTGACTTCCTCTCCACAACAACCGCAAGCTACGGAGCTAAAGCCAAAAGACATTAGAGAGTCAGTCAGGGTTGCTTATCACTAAAGTGTAGTTCTTGTAGTATCTGATGATCATTTCCTTTAAGGGGTCAATCTTTAGGGGTTGCTTTAACGCAGAATTCTGAGTTTTTCACACAGAAAAAATAGATGAAACGCATAAGAAATATCTTGTTGCGTTTTATAAACGCAGATCTAAAATGCTTCTTATTGTAATTTCTGCTCTGAATCAGACTCATTTTGAGCTTCAGTTGCACTTCTCCACTCGGATGAGAATTCACAAACAGGCCTTCTATCAGCAGACAGTGCTCTGACTGATATGTAGTAACTTTTCTCTGGTACTTTTCTCAGTGTAGCCTACTTTTCTCCTGTAAAATGCAAGAGTAACTTCAAGCAAAACATTAGGAAATGTACCTGGCTACATTCTTTCTATGATAAACATTAGAAATATGATGGCCATGCAACAAATACCTTGCTTTTTCATTGTAAGCTCATTTACTTGTGTGGCTGCTTGCCAAATAGTGTTGCACTTCTGTTGTCATCTGATGAAAATGAACCTATTTTCTGTCGAATGTGTTGCACTAATGTACAGTACCAGTCAAAAGTTTGGACACACCTACTCATTCAAGGGTTTTTCTTTATTTTTTACTATTTTCTACATTGTAGAATAATAGTGAAGACATCAAAATTATGAAATAACACATATGGAATCATGTAGTAACCAAACAAGTGTTAAACAAATCAAAATATATTTTAAATTTGAGATTCTTCAAATAGCCACCCTTTGCCTTGATGACAGCTTTGCACGCTCTTGGCATTCTCTCAACCAGCTTCACCTGGAATGCTTTTCAAACAGTCTTGAAGGAGTTCCCACATATGCTTAGCACTTGTTGGCTGCTTTTCCTTCACTCTGCTGTCCGACTCATCCCAAACCATCTCAATTGGGTTGAGGTCGGGGGATTGTGGAAGCCAGGACATCTGATGCAGCACTCTATCACACTCTCCTTCTTGGTAAAATAGCCCTTACACAGCCTGGAGATGTGTTGGGTCATGGTCCTGTTGAAAAACAAATGATAGTCCCACTCCAGATGGGATGGCATATATCGCTGCAGAATGCTGTGGTAGCCATGGTGGTTAAGTGTGCCTTGAATTCCAAATAAATCACAGACAGTGTCACCAGCAAAGCACCCCCACACCATAACACCTCCTCTTCCATGCTTTACGGTGGGAACTACACATGCGGAGATCATCCGTTCACCCACACCGCGTCTCACAAAGACACAGCGGTTGGAACCAAAAATCTCAAATTTGGACTCCAGACCAAAGGACAGATTTCCTCCGGTCTAATGTCCATTGCTCGTGTTTCTTGGCCCAAGCAGGTCTCTTCTTCTTATTGGTGTCCTTTAGTAGTAGTTTCTTTGCAGCAATTCGACCATGAAAGCCTGATTCACACAGTCCCCTCTGAACAGTTGATGTTGAGATGTGTCTGTGACTTGAACTCTGTGAAGCTTTTATTTGGGCTGCAATTTCTGAGGCTGGTAACTCTAAGGAACTTATCCTCTGCAGCAGAGGTAACTCTGGGTCTTCCATTCCTGTGGCGGTCCTCATGAGAGCCAGTTTCATCATAGCGCTTGATGGTTTTTGCGATTGCACTTGAAGAAACATTCAAAGTTCTTGACATTTTCCGTATTGACTGACCTTCATGTCTTAAAGTAATGATGGGCTGTCGTTTCTCTTTGCTTATTTGAGCTGTTCTTGCCATAATATGGACTTGGTCTTTTACCAAATAGTGCAATACCCCACCTACCTTGTCACAACACAACTGATTGGCTCAAACGCATTAAGGAGGGAAGAAATTCCACAAATTCACTTTTATGAAGGCACACCTGTTAATTGAAATGCATTCCAGGTGACTACCTCATGAAGCTGGTTGAGTTAATGCCAAGAGTGTGCAAAGCTGTCATCAAGGCAAAGGGTGGCTATTTGAAGAATCTCAAATATAACATATATTTAGATTTGTTTAACACTTTTTTGTTTACTACATGATAGAAAATAGTAAAAATGAAGAAAAACCCTGGAATGTGTGTCCAAACTTTTGACTGATACTGTATTTTCTGTGAAGGAAAACTATAGTTGCACGCCCCTGATCACTCTATTGAAGCAGAAAAACACTGTTGACTTTCAATATAAAACGCAGGTGAAATGGTTTAAAACACAGATTTTTTGATGGTCTGCGTTTTGAAAATTGATGAAAGAGGTTTGGACGCAAGGACTGACCATCCATGGATTTTTTTTTATTTTAAATCTTTTTAAAAAATATATACTTTTTACTATTTTTTCTCCCCAATTTCGTGATATCCAATTAGTAGTTACAGTCTTGTCCCATCGCTGCAACTCCCGTACGGACTCGGGAGAGGCGAAGGTCGAGAGCCATGCGTCCTCCAAAACACGACCCTGCCAAGCCGTACTGCTTCTTGACACACTGCTCGCTTAACCCCGAAGCCAGCCGCACCAATGTGTCGGAGGAAACATCGTACAACTGGCGACCGTGTCGCTAGAGCGCGATGGTACAAGGACATCCCGGCCGGCCAAACCCTCCCCTAACCCGGACGACGCTGGGCCAATTGTGCACCGCCTCATGGGTCTCCCGGTCGCGGCCGGCTGCGACACAGACCGGGATCGAACCTGGATCTGTAGTGACGCCTCAAGCACTGCAGTGCCTTAGACCGCTGCGCCACTCGGGAGGCCCCATGATATCAAAATTATAGCTGTGTTTGTTTACATTGATATCGTTTACAAACATTGGGATAAAACAAGCCTATTTTTTGGGTTCTGATGAGGTACGGCGGTTGAACTAAGCTCGTGAGGCATTTATAAGTTATATTCTTCAAGATCAGTGGGTAAATATAATTAATTTGTGAGTCCAAAAATGAATGTAGCAACTGCAGATTGCCCCTTTCATGTTGTTGTTGTCTCTGACAAACAGACTGGACTTCCTGGACAGTGTTGCAGCAGCCTCATGTCTCTGTCATGTAGAGACTGGAGTAGTGATAGTCTGGTAGATGCTGTATTCAGGACAGTAGGTGAGAGAGGCAGACAGTAGAGTAGGTACTGGAAAGGCTCTAAGCACATTCAAGTTGTTACTGTAATTACATGCCCAAGCCAAGGTCAAGGGCAGAATGTGTTTACTTTATGACGCAGTTCAACAGCGAGGGAATGTTAAAAGCCTTTTTATGGATCTATGGCAGCACGTGTGTGTGTGTGTGTGTGTGTGTGTGTATAAATCAGAATGAAGTGTCTGTTTAGCAGTTTGGACGTGTCCTCTAATGCCACGAGACTCCCCTCACACTGCACGTGCCCAGAAACCTTTATCCCCGCTGCAGTGTCTCCTCTCCCCTCCCATTCCTTACCAACACTCAGGCAACTGGGCTGCTGTGGGAACCACCTTGGCTCCATATGCCAGCACAGCTGCATCTCCCTCCTCATGGCTAGATCCAAGATGGCGCCCAGTTTCTCCCTGCAGTGACCTGCTTCTCTCACACCCCTGCAGAGGCAGTTGCCCTGACAACATCAACGACAGCCTGCTATTGGTTCAAACCCTCTGCAAATGGACAGCCTTGGTGATTATGTAATGCAGAGACAGCTTCTCTGTGTTATTGTGAGGAGGACAATGTTTATGTTATTGGTGCCAGGGAAGGCACGTCCAAGGAATTGATTAGGCTACACAATAATGCAATAGCGCCTTGAAGATATACTGTATCAAATTCCAGATATCATCATATGAATCACTTTATTACAGTGTAGTCTAATGTTATTTAACATTAATAAAGTGAATCAGCGGAATCAGAGTCGTGTAGCTTAAGGGGTTCTATCGCATAACATTCTGATGCCCCCTACATTCAAATCATTGGTTTTTAGCCTATGTTGAAAATAAATACAACTTTCCATCATTAGACTTGGCGATAGGATCCGATGAAGATGATGCTACTTCAGGTTCCAGTCATGTACAGTGCGGTAACGGCACCGTCAGCATCTCAGTAATAGTGACATGAAGGCACCGCTTACAGCATCACAGAGAGAGTGGAGCTGGCAGCACAACATCACAGCCAATGACCTCAGCGGTTCTGCAGCAGAGAGAGAGAGAGAAGTGAGAGAGAGAGAGTGAGAGGGGGAGGGGAGAGAAGTGGTAATGGTATGAGATGCTCCTAATCTATAACCGGAGACGCAGACGGGACAGGACCGGACCGAGAGTGTTCGGTGCAGCTCCCGGAGCATCTGTCCGTCTCTGCGCAAGATGCTCAGGGGAACCGGGGAAAACCTATCGGCCGAATAACTCCGTTAGAGTGCCGTTAGGTTAAAAAAAGGGAGTCAAAATGACTATCCCGAAAGACATTCCCGAAAAGTGGTTTCCCATCGTTCTTCCACTGCAACAGAAGAAACAACAAGGACTAGATGCTGCTAAAACCAAGAAGAAGTGGACAGGTACTTCTGTGTTCCACTGTCACATCATTCATCTGTTCTGTGTTCCACTGTCACATCATTCATCTGTTCTGTGTTCCACTGTCACATCATTCATCTGTTCTGTGTTCCACTGTCACATCATTCATCTGTCTTATATGCAGACTGTGCGTGTTTGTTCATTGGATGGGGAAATGCGCTTTAGCTGCCATCTATATTATTTATTGTGTTATGTCTGATGACAGACAGGATCTCCTTGCTATGTGAATAAACCATTCTACATCTCTTCTCATCTGTTTGTCACTATTCAGTCCCTCTCATCCCATGATCTCTCACATCTCTGCAGTGTCCCCCAGCTCCATCATCGTGTGTGTGTCTGTGTGTGTGTGTGAGTGTGTGTGTGTGTCTGTGTGTGTGTGTGTGTGTGTGTGTGTGTGTGTCTGTGTGTGTGTGTGTGTGTGTGTGTGTGTGAGTGTGTGTGTCTGTGTGTGTGTGTGTGTGTGTCTGTGTGTGTGTGTGTGTGTCTGTGTGTGTGTCTGTGTGTGTGTGTGTGTGTGTGTGTCTGTGTGTGTGTGTGTGTGTGTGTGTGTACGACACCAAATTATTTTCATAATTATTATTACCTCAGTCACTTTCACCAAAACCAGCACTTAATGTGCTACTGCCTGTCTGTGTACATACTCATCCACATATCCCTGTCACTCAGTCACCAGTCCACTCCTCTGTCTAACCTTCTATGTATACAGTACATGCTCGTATGCACATACACACGTACATACGTGTGTGTGTGTGCTTCACTGACTCTCAGTGCCTGTCATTTCACAGATGATCACTGTCAGTCAACACTCTATCTCTCAACACTGTCAGTGACACACACACAGTGGCTGATGGAGCTTTTAACAACCTCATCTGTCATTATAGAATGCTTGACTGATTTCTGTACCCTGTTCTTGAGAGAAATAACTACTGCTGTGGAGTGAGAATGTCAATTGTATGTTGCTCGTTAGGCCCATAATGTATGATAGTTAATAGAAATTCATGACATTGTTTCTCTGAGTCCCTCAGTGTGTGACTAATGTCCTTGTCTGAGCAGCCCAGGGCGGTGAGACACTGATCGATCTTAAAGGTGCCAGTCACAGACACTGCACTGCTGCTGCCTAACCTTCTACCTAGAATGTCATCACAATATGTGTGTGTCTGTCTGTCTGTTTGTGCACGCACGCATCCACCATCATTTGACCTTTAATTAAACCAGTCTGTCTGTTACTGTGTCATTTACATTGTTTTACCTTAAAATGACAGAAATATACTATTTTGTCTCTCTCTCTCTCTCTCTCTCTCTCTCTCTCTCTCTCTCTCTCTCTCTCTCTCTCTCTCTCTCGCTGTGTGTGTCCTCATTACGTATCCTTCCTGCTGTCCTTCAGTAGCATCAGGTTATACAGTATTTATCACTTACCTAGACTTCTGTACTGAGGGTGTTAGTCACTGGATGGAGCGACAGTTCTTTCATTTATTGGCCCATCTGGTTCTCTTGAGATTTACAAAGTAAACGATGGGACAATATCAGACAGACATACAAACAGAGACAGACAGAGACAGACAGACAGACAGACAGACAGACAGACAGAATACACATAGACACAGACAGACAGACAGAGACAGAGAGACAGGCAGACAGAGAGAGACAGTGAGACAGACAGACAGACAGACAGACAGACAGACAGACCGAAGACACATAGACAGAGACAGACAGACAGACAGAGACAGACAGTGAGACAGGCAGTCAGACAGACAGACAGACAGACAGTCCTCAGGGTCCAGTTAGGGAACATCTACATGGCCAGGCAGCAGAATAGAACCCAGTAGATAGAATAGTGCATGTGTGTTGGTGTGTGTGTTAATGAGTGGCCACGGGGTGAGTCTAAGAACTGGTGCGTCCGTAAATTGTGGCACGTGCCGTCACATATCTAGAGAAAGAGAGAGGAAGGGGAGAAGGGGACAAGAGGGAGAGAAGGAGAGAGAAGGAGAGAGACGGAGAGAGAAGGAGAGAGAGCTCCCCTGTGGATCTGCCTCTCTCATAGTAACACAGATCCATGCATCACGCCTCCACTCACTCACACACACTATCCTCTCAACAGGATGGTAGTAGCTTGTAGAATCCTCCAAGCCTTGCTGTTATGATCTATGATAAGTCTAACGAGTTCCTATGCTGTAGATGTCCCTGTGCCCCAGTAATAGAGGTTTAAAGGCTGTATAATGGACTGCTGTATTGTGGTGCTGCGTAGCTCTGAGGCACTGTGGCTGGAGGCTGGAGCGTGCTGCTGCGTGAGGCTGCCGGTCCCTTGAGGCTGTCAGGCAGGGAGCTGTATAAAGGCTTAATGGGCCGGGCTAAAGACACAAAATGGGTTGGACCGGGACAGGCTTGGCTGGGACGAAATGGGTTTGGAAGAGATGCTGTGGTTGGCAGGCCTGTATATATCTACCTACCTGCCTGCCAGCGGGCATGGGGCTGTTATGTGGGTAATAGGGGGTTAATGCAGCCTGTCTATAGATTTATACCAGATGCTGGCCAAAGAAAACAACAGAATGACCTTCAGAGAGAGAGAGAGGTGAAGGAAGGAGGGAGGGAGGAGTGGAGAGAGGAGTGGAGAGGAGTGAAGAGAGGAAGAAAGGGATGTAGATAGAGAGAGGAGTGGAGAGAGGAAGAGGGGGATGTAGATAGAGAGAGGGATGGAGAGAGGAAGAGGGGGATGTAGATAGAGAGAGGGATGCAGCAGAGAGGAAGATAGAAGCAGCAGATAGATAAAGAGAAAAGTCTGCATTACTGTAACATAAAATTGTCATACTAACAGCCCAATGCTGAGTCGATATCATACAGCATCAACCATGGCTAACACCCCCTCGCTTTCTCTCTCGCTTTCTCTCTCGCTCTC